>NC_133661.1:70623868-70923868 GCF_037893015.1 Macrotis lagotis | reverse complement strand
TGCCCCCACCTCACCTCTGCCTTTAAGAATCCCTTGTTTCTTTCACAACTCTGCTCAAAAGACCTTCATGAAACCTTTCTTGACACCTCTGGTCCCCACCAGGTGCATCTCCCTACAAATTTTCCTGGTATTTTGTTGGTAGCTATTTTTGTATCTATTTATTTATGTACATGTTTTCTCTTCTGATGGAATGTAAGCCTCTTGAGAGCTTGGCTTTATATTCTCAGTGTCTAGTACAGTGCCTAACAGAGTAGATGTTTAATAATTAAGTATTTCTGATATTTGTTTGATCTTTAACACAGGGATATGGGTAAGGAATGGAGCATCTATTGGTCATGTCTTTTCATTGTATATCCTCCCCTGGGTGCAAACATTTTCACTCCCATAACATGAGGCCAAACACCTAACACCTTAGAGTCAACATAAGTGCCCAGACACCATTCTCAGTAAAAAAAGGAAACAAAAGAAGGTATGAATGCATACATAAGGG
The DNA here is from genome assembly GCF_037893015.1 of Macrotis lagotis. NCBI lineage: Eukaryota > Metazoa > Chordata > Mammalia > Peramelemorphia > Peramelidae > Macrotis > Macrotis lagotis. Next base: position 70,923,378 of record NC_133661.1, on the reverse strand, counting down.
AACCTGCCAAATCACTGTCTTTGTACTGTCCAGTCTCCCCTTCAAACCTTTCCCAGCTTCCTTCTATCTCCATCTTCACAGTCATTCTTTGCAAATCTTGACAACAGAATGACCAGCTTTGTCCAAAATATATGAGTAGTGTTCATTCTATCTCCTCCTTTTATCAAGTGCCCTACAGCCTACCATTAATGTGCTGAAATAATCATTGAGTTTCCCTCATTCGTTCTCAGGAGTCCCAGTTCAGTGATAAGCCTCTCCAAGCAATGTCCAGTGCATTTCCAAATATAGTGATGCCTATGTTCTCTAGTTCTCTACTGCCTCCACCCCCTGTGGTGCTTTTTCTCACCTGCATCCTGTCTGTCCTCTGTGATAAAAGAGGCTGGGGGCTTCCAAAAGAGCAGACTCCCTAGTGTTTGCCTTGGCTCACTTTCTACTGTCATTACCCTCATCAGGGAGTAGAGGGTTTAGCTCCTTCCAACAGCCTGGGAATTGTAGGCTTTCTCCTTTCTTTTTCTCTGTTCTATTCCTTTCATATCAGATTAAGAACAGATTCCATATTCATTCAACCATTTAGTATGTGATTTTTTTAAATTATTGAAATGAGGGGAAGAGATCTCAGATGACAACTAAAAACATCATATGAATAATAATCCATATATAACTGGTATATTAGTATTCTAAACATGTTTCTTTCTCAATAATCTCATGAGGTAATATAATTATTATCCTTATTTTACATGTGAGAAAACTGAGGCTTAAAAAGTTAATTGACTTTCTCAAGTTCACGTAGGCAATAAAAATCAGAACCAGGAATCATATGCAAGGTATTTCCAAAAGTGTTGTGGTGTTGCAAGCATATACATAGACACTCTTTTTTATTTATTTAAGGCAATGGGGTTGAGTGACCTGCCCAAGGTCACAGTTAGGCAATTATTATGTGTCTGAGGCTGGATTTGAACTCAGGTCCTCCTTACTCCAGGTCCAGTGCTCAATTCACTGCACCACCTAGCTGCCCTTATATACATTTCTTTCATATGGGTATTTGAACTCTAACAAATAATTACAGATACAGGCTCTTGCAGGCAACAGGCTTTAAGTAGAAAGAGAGTACTGAATTCAGTGTCATCACATCTGGATCCCGGTCCCAGATCAGGCTACCAAACAGTAGCCATGAGTGACTATGGGAAAATGTCTTTACCTTTGCTTAGCCATAGTGAGATGAATGAAGAAATATGGTGACCATTAGGTCTTGACTGAAGACATTCCATGGACTGATGAGTTGGCAGATGTTGCTGCTACACTGCAGTACATGGAGTCAAGAAGAATTGAGTTTGAATCATACTTAGCACACTTATAAGTTGTGTGACCTTGGTTAAGTCACTTAACCTATAGGAGTTGGTTTTCCCATTTCCCCAATCTGGGAATTATAATGACATCCACCTCTGGGAATTATAATGACATCCACCTCAGAGGGCTTTTGCAAAGATCCAATGAGAAAATAGACATCAATTGCTTTGCATACCTTACAGTGATACATAGGTCAGGGTGTCCCAAAAGTCTGAGTGAAGTGTGAAGCTTTAATAGCTAAAACAAGCTTTAATGGCATGTGTCTATAGTTTTAAAGCTTTAAAAACTGCAGTGAGACTTTGGGGACACCCTATAATATACTTTAAAGTATGCAGAGCAATTGATATTCATGATCTCATTTGGTCCTCACCTAAACTATATGAGGTATCTGCTATTAAAGCTTAAAATTTCACTGAATTTTTGGATATCATTTGTGTATTTAATATATATATATATATATTATATACACATATATATGCATGTAATATACATACTCACAAGGTGTACTAAAATATATGGACATACAAACATATATTTTTAAAAAACTATTATAATCATTAGTGTTATTTGTATTATTGTTGCTCTTAGCATTTATTAAGATTGCTTTTGTGCCAAGAATCATATTATGTTCTAAAACACAAAGACAAAAATGAGATCAATTCTGACCTAAAGGAACTTACATTATAAGGCGGGAGAAGGGAGGAACACATGAGTATTAGTATATGTGTATATATATATATATATATATATATATATATATACATATATGTATATGTATATGTATATGTGTGTGTGTGTGTAGATATAACTATATGAAATAGACAAAATGAATATATGATGTTCTCATTTAGTGAGAAAAATGAATTCTTCTGATGTGATCAAATGTATTTGAATTCACATTATTTAAAGTTGTAATAATATGAAATATGTTCATTGGACCCAGTTCACTGGAAATATATAGTACAATTCAAATTATGGGACCACTTCAGGGAATTCATTATTTGCCCTAATCAGTCCTAGTTCATAGTTTGGGGACAGAAGGTACTCATCTCTAGGGAAATTAGGAAGATATAGAAGATGATACTTAAGCTGATTTTGGAAGGAATCCAGAATTCTCAGAGGCAGAGGAGAGGTCTCCAGAGTCTCCAGAATTGAGATCCAGCCAGCACAGAGGCAAAAAGATGGGAATTAAAATGTTGCCTGCAAAACAAAACAAACAGGTTAGTCTAGAGGGACTTTGGAAGTACATGTAGGAGAATAATATAAAAGTAGATGAGAAAACTAGGAAGAGTCTGAGAATTAAAGAGCTATAAACTGTCTAAGACATTAGGGATCATCTAATTGAACTCTTCTTTTGACAGATGAGTAAACTGAGACCCAGAGAGGTTGACTCACTCAAGTTCCCACAGGAAGTAAATGACTTAACCAGATCTCAGGCATAGATCTTCTTTCTCCTACTCCAGTATTCACACTGTTTTTTTTATTTCATCTAGTATGTAAAAGGTAGAAATACATTTAAGATGAAAAATGCCTCTCAAATGATGGAAATCATCTTTAACCCCTCAAAATAATATCAATGATATATCCTAGGTTTTCCCCTCCTTCCAGATGTCAGAGCAGCTGGCAGCTTGTATATACCCCAACTCCCCAGCAGGAAGGAACCCCAGGGAGGAATCTGTCAAAATAAACCAGTTCAGAGAAAACACAAATATATTCATGTTTATTGGAAGTGGGAGAAGAAAACTGTTATAAGGTGTGCAGTTACTGAGGCAGCTGGTGCATTTCCCTTCTTCACTGAGGTTGTGTAGGGGAGAAGAGGTTCTTTGGTGTCAAAGAATCCAATCAGCTTAACTTATTTAAAGTAATTGATAAGGGGTAGCTAGGCAGCATAGTGGATATGGCCCTGGAGTCAAAAGGACCTGAGTTCAAATGTGCCCTTGGACACAATAATTACCTAGCTGTGTGACCTTGGGCAAGTCACTTAACTCTATTGCCTTGTAAAACAAACAAACAAACAAAATAAAGTAATTAATAAGATGCCACCCAGTTACCTTTATCAGGTAAGAACACATTCAGTGACACAATTCATGCATTAGAATTGTAACTTGGACTTCAGCAAGGAAGTTAGTGTGGGTAGCAATGCTAGACTTGGAGCCAAGGAAACATGGGTCTAAATCTCACCTCAGACATTTATTAGCTATATGAACCCCAGTAAGTCACCTTAAACTTCATCAGTCTCAGTTTTATCAGCTGTAAAATTGGAATAATTATTGCATCTATCTTGTAGAGTTGTGGCAAAGAACAAATAAGATAACATATACAGCACCTTCCAAACCTTAAAACCTCTATAGAAATAATAGCTATTGATAGCAACTGTTGAATCAATCAATCAAATGTTCTGGGTTAGGTATGAAACTTCTTAGAACTCATTGGATGAAATGAAATGTTGTTGTATAGAACGCATATTTAGATTGATTGAGGAGAGTTGGTCATATGAGGCTTGTATAAAACAGTAAACCAATTTAGATATTTTGTTAGGCTTTTGAGTATCTGACAGTTGAAAGGAGAGAGATCCATTCTATCTAAACCACAAAGAAAGAATCACTTTGGGGAAGTGGTAGGGGGAGGGAAGAGCTTTGTCCTCAGCCTCAGTCATAGCCTGAGACTCAGTCTTCTCCCTTCACCTCTTAAACATAAAAAAAAGAACTTTCTGAACTTCAGAAGGCAGAGAAATTGGACTTTTCATCATGGTCATCCTAATAGAGCTGACAGGACAGCAGTGATGGATGCCATTACCTGAATCGGGAGCTGAGCACAAATTAAATAAGCTAAGGAAATGTAAATTCAGGAATCTACAAGGTGCCCAGCAGAATGGGCAGAAGGGAACTTCATCAGCTGCCCATGAAAGGGAGAGAAGGATTTATCAAATGAGATGACATACAGATGATATTTTGCAGCTCTTAAAGTGATAAATAAATTATCATTACTTTTCTAACAATCAAAAACTAGAACTCACGATGTCCTAGTAATGACATACGTGGTAAGAGAATGTGTATTACAGACTTTCGGAGGATCATTTCATACTTTTACCCTTACTATAGCACTTTGCCATACCCTCTGTCTAAAAGTTTATTAAGTCTGACTGACTCATTAATAGCAATTGCTAATCATTAAGGAAACTATGCTATTGGGGATTCGTGAGCTATTATAACATAAGAAAACCATCTTCAACTCATCAGGGCTATCCCTAGACTTCTAAATTGCAGAAGTTTGGGAAAGTGGATCCAAATCATGCACCATAGCAAATAAGACCCACACTAGCCTAATGCTGTTTCCAGAAAATGAGATGTGGTTGTGAGATACAGTGTTTATGTTCCCTCTTGTTGGAAGTTTTTAAGTAGGGGGCTAACTACCGGTCAGGAATATTATAGAAAGGATATATCTTTAGGCAACAGGATGGTCAGCTTCTGACATTTCTTCCAACTCTATAGTTCTGTGATTCTTTGACCTTGCTGGTCTCCTCAAAAGGAGCATTCAAACCTTTGGTCCACCGTGTTACAATACTCCTACTCACAGATGCCTCAAAGTCAGCCCATATGGAAGCAGTGTCTCCTCTCTGTATTTTCCAGGAGAACACAGATCTCCAATACTCAGTTCCATTGACCCTAAATTCTGCACCAGAGATACCAGAGAAAGCAAATAGAACTGCTTCTGAGGAGCTCACAGTTTAATGGGGGAGACAACATGAAAAGAACTGTATACAAAAAGAGATGTGTATATTAAATATGTGTGTGATAAATTGGAGATTTATCAATAGAGAAAAAGCATTACCACTAAAGGGTTAGGAGGCTACTTTTCTGTGTCTATCTGTAAGTTGCTAATGAAACCTGAGAAGAGGGCTATAGTTACCCAGAGGAGGAAGAGAAATGAGAAAAACTCAGAGATCTATCTGGGACACACTTTTCTAAGATTTTAGCTCTGAAGTTCCCCTATTACTATTCTTTTACTAGTACAGCAGAGGCAGAAGGAAGAATTCTGCAGAAAGTTAAACAATTGTCTCATCAGTCTCTCCCTTATTATTTTCATGTGCAGTAAATTTTCCTGAATCAAAGAATTGAAGAGAGGGCAGCTAGGTAGCACGGTGGATAGAGCACTAACCTTGGAGTAAGGAGGATGGGAGTTCAAATCCAATCTCAGACACTTGCCACTTATTAGCTATATGACCTTGGGCAAGTCACTTAACCCTAATTGTCTCACATCCAGGGCCATCTCCAGTCATCTGGCCACTGGACCCAGATGGCTTTGGAGGAGAAAATGAGACTGGTGACTTAGCACAGCCCCCTCACTCAAATACAATTCATGTGCTTGACATGGCATCACCTCCTATGTCATGGTTTTCTTTGAGAACAAAGGACAAACATCATCATCAAGATTGTAGAGAGAGGGTTGGAACAGACCTTGGAGACCATTTCATCCAAGCCCATAATTATACTTTAAGGTTCAGAGGAACTGACTTGTCCAAAATCACACAAGTAGAGGATGTTTTTCTAAAGTGTCTGACTAAAGGCAGGGAATAACCCTTCATTTCATCCCTTTTTCCCCCTGAGTTGAGCAGCTAGGTGGCCCATAGATAGAACACCAAGGTTTGGAATCAAAAAGACCTGAACACAATCTGACTTCAGTCACTTACTATGTGACCATTGGCATACCACTTATCCCTGTTTGTCTCAATTTCCTCATCTGTAAAATGAGCTGGAGAAGCAAATGACAAACCACTCCAGTATCTCCATTAAGAAACATCCATGGGCTCATGAAGAGTGAGACATGACTGAAACCACTCAAAACCAACAAAACCAGCAAACTAAGGAAGAGCCCCGATGTACTATTCCCCTGATGGATCAGTTCTAACAGTTGATAGAATTCCTTCATGGGAAGAAGAGCCCTGTACAGCTACCCAATATTTGACATATGCTAAGCAAGACCCAGAGTACACTCCTAAGCACACATAAGTGGATTTTGGAGCTTGCTTTTCAACCAATCATCATTTATATATAATCTGACAATTTTAATAAATTATCTAGGGCTTTAAAATTTCCAAAGCACCTTATAAACAGTATTTCATTTGAGTCCTCATAACAACCCATTGAGATAGATAGTCCAGGAATTAGTATCTTCATTTCATAGATGGGGAAACTGAGGTTCAAGTTAAGTGACTTGACCATGACCACACTAAAGAATCGTAGGAAAGATCTTTTTGACATGTCATGCAAAATTTACTAATATAATTTTGTCTTTGAAAAATGGCTCATAAGTCATCAGAATTAAAGCTGTAAAGTGCCCCAAAAGGGCATTTGATCTAATTCTGTCATTTTACAGAAAAGGGAAATTGGGCACGGAAAAAGAAAGTAATGCCCAGGATCACATCAGTCAAAACTGGAATAGCTGAGATTCAAATCAGTCTGTCTCTGAATCCAGTATTTATTTCAATGTATTCTGCTACTTTTACCTGTTTAAACACTACTTATTTAGTGACACTCTGTACCTTTGTCAAATATTAAAAGATATTTGACTCCAGGAAAACTGAATATCCTGCACCACAGTGGAATGGAGTAAACCCAAGAGGGTTGTGGCATCAGTCACAGAACCAAAATCAGGAATGAAATCAAGGATTGAATTCAGTTCAATTCAACATTTATTTATGGCCTCCTTGGAGACATTGTTATTGATTTTAGGAAGGAACAACAGAGACAAGTTTGACAGCAAATAACTCACACAGTGATTACATTTCAGCCAAAGATGAACTTTAAGTAAACTCCACCAGCTGCAGAGAGTATCCAGCCGGAACAATCCAAAAAAGCAGATGTGGAAAAATGTTGCCTCAAACTGAAGCCAGTCTTGAACCTGTGCCAGGACACCAAGTCCTGGAGGTGAAAGACAATCCTTGGCCTCAAAGAGCTTACAATCAAAGGAATGAGGCAGCTATCAAACAAATAGGTACCAATATTAAGATCAAGTTGGAATTTGAATGTGCTTACCTCAGTTGCCAGTCCTAACAGAATGGCAGAACAGAGTAAGTTAATTTTTTTCAAAGTTATGAACTAGAGCATCATCAACAAAATGAATATTTCCACATAGACATTTCCTCATATAACATATGTGTGTGTATAAAAGTTGATGGATTAGTACCATTCTTATTTGTCCTGTGTCCCTTCTAAAATTCCTTCTATTTTTCTACATTTTTAAATATTTCACTGAAGTCTATTTTCCCCTAGATTAATTTTGATTGCATTCACATAAAGTTAACTGATACTGAGGTACCTGAAGATAAGAGAAGAAATAATTCACTCCATTGGATTGTGCCTGATGATATATATATATATATATATATATATATATATATATATATATATATATATATGGACTCACAACAAAGGATAAAGACCTCACATTCAATAGAAAGAAAAAAAAAGTACAGTATTTTTCCAAATCATGATATTGCAAATTCCCTCTTCCTTCCTTAACTCTTGCAGAAGGTCGAGGCACTGGGGAGAAAGGGGGAGAAATGAAGGAGGGAAGGTGATTTTATGAATGTAAGATATTAGACAGATCACATAGATAGAATGACAGGCAATTATGAGAGAGAATGTATCTCTTGCCTTTGAATTTAAACCTACTCTCTTCAGGGACCAAAGTTTAAAAGAGAGAGTATTCTCCAGTTTGAATAGACATCCAAGTATCAGTCAGACTAAGAAAGATAAAAGATAAGTAACTCATCTCCTCTTGGGTATAAGAACACAATAATCTGAGGAATTATTAAGAAACTGAGGATTTTTCAGCCCAGAAAAGCAAAATGATTCCAGAAGAAATTCCAAGCAAAGAAATGGAATGGGGCTCCCTTGTGAATTCCAGTTTGTCAAAAATCAGTCCACATGAATTTATTAATCACCTAGAATGTGGTAGAGGGGATTCATGGAACAGGGAGAGGGTTGGGTTAGATACATTCCCATATCTCCTCCAACTCTCAGATTCCAGGAATATTTTACCATTTCATGAACTTTTGCTCATGATTAATTAATCAACAACCAACCAATAAGCACTAAATAAATGTACCAAGAACTGTGATAGGTGCCAGAGATACAAAGATGAAAACAAACCAATCCCTGACTACAAGAAATTTATGTTCTAAAAAGGATATGACATGTACACATCTGATTATATATGGAAGTTATACAAGATAAGTTAAGCAATTGCTACCTAGCAGTTGGAGGGAATCAGAAGAAGCTTCATGGAGAAGGTAATACTTAAGCTGAGAGAACATACCAGGCATAGGAAACAGCAAGGATAAATGAAGAGTGACGAGATGTGTCGAGTGTGTAGATAATAGAGAAGAGGCAGATATTATGAGCATGTTGGGGGGGAGCATAAGGAGACTCAAGATATAGGAAGAACTAAGGTTGTGAAGATATTTAAAAGTCAAATGGAGGGGTTTACATTTGATCTTAAAGGTAATTAGGGAAGCAAAACTAACTGAACAGGAGAGTGACATGATTATTTTGCTGACTACCTGAAGCCTGGTTTGGAATAGGAAATACTTAAAACCAGAAGGTCAAACAGAATTCTATTGCAATATGTTGTGAGGGGAGGGGGGATGATGGGCTAAAAAAGGTTGTTTGAGAGGAGACGATTGGATATATTCCAACTAACAGATGATTATTTCAGTTGCTTGATTATTTACAGAAAAAAAATCCTCTTGCAATCTCATTGAATTTAGAGTGTAGATCTTTAAAAGACCATTTATTCCAACCACCATTTTGTAGATGAGGTCTTTTCATATCTGAAGCAATATTTATACTTCAAGACTATTTCTTGACTGAAACTCACTCAAATTATATTATTTGGAAAGATGCATTGGGAATCACTCATTCTGACAAGTGGCCCCTGCCTTCCCACTAATTAGCTGGAAAAGACCTTAAGTAAGTCACTTCCTCCCTCTGGGCCTATTTCCTTTCAGAGTGAAATGAGGGGATTGGATCAGGTGACCCCTAAGTGCCTTTGGTTCTATGAGTTTATGATTATAACTACAATGTCATGAACTTGACTTATTCTTTATGGGATTTAAATGTATTTTCCCTTGCAAAGGGTAAGCTGGGGAAGGATTTTGCAGCTAATTACCTATTGTGATTTTTTTTTCAATCATGAGAAATGTCAGAGTAACAAAACAAGTTAGAAGGCACACAAAGTTCAATAGAAAACCTGAAAATGAATGAGAGTAAGTTCTGAAAGCAGAAAGCTTAATTCTCACTATAAGAATTTAACTATAAGAAGTCATATAACACTCTATATACAAAGTAAAGGATGGATGGGAACTTGGTACCATCATGCTTTAGAATCTCTTGCACATCTCAATATGTCATCCACAAAATGTCCCTAATGATGCTATGGTACCTGCTCACCCTCCAATAATATGATGTTTTGACAATCATCAGCCCTGGTATTGACATACCTAAGATTGATGTTTGTCCTTCATTCTCAAAGAAGACCACAACATAAGGGGAAGTAATGCCATCACAAGCACATGAAATGGATTTGATTGAGGTGGTACTGTACTAAGTCATCAACCTCACTTTTTCCTCCAGAGCCATCTGGGTCCAGTGGCCAAACATAAATCAGGATGACCAGAAATAGCCCTAGATGTGGGGCAATCAGGGTTAAGCCCAAGGTCACACAGCTAGTAAGTGGCAAGTAGTGTCTGAGGCTGAATTCAAACTCCCATTCTCCTGACTCCAAAGCTAGTACTCTATGCACTGTGCCACCTATCTGCCCTACCTAAAATTACCCCCAAAGAGAAGCTGCTTCCAAGCTATTGGCAAGTCTTTCTGTCTATATGTATAACTCACCAGCCCTGTTGGCAGCTATTTTAAGGTATCTGTCTCTGTCGAGGTGGCAGCTCAACCTTCCAGATAGCAGCAATCAATAATCTCAGATTGAGGATGGCATGGTAAGCCATCCTGTGGAATGGTACAAGCTTGGACTACTTGGTCAGTCATTTCATCAGCCTACCTACCTCCATGACCTCCCCAAGCCTCTTGAGTTGAGACCTGTAATCAGAATCCACATGAATGGTCTTTGTCCCTTAGCATTGCCCCAAACAAAGAATGACCTAGTTCTAAAAGATGCCTTCCTGCCTCACCAAAAATAAAGATGAGGGTTCCAATTTCAAAGAGACATGATTCATTTTTCCCATTCCCCAAAGGCAGAGAAGATTTGTAAAACTCTAAAAGTAAACACCACACCCTGTCCAAAGAAAAGCAGATCCTCCCTTCCCCCACAGTGGAATTTCACTCAGTGGGTCCAAATGCCCCAGGATCTTCCAAAACAAAAACTGACCATCCAGTCACAGAGGGCACTTCCTGTTTTGAGCAGCAATGTGATGCTTTCGCTCCTGCATGTCCTCAGCTCTAGAAATACACATAGCTGTGAAAGATGGGTCCCAGACTCTTTTAATTTTCCTCAGGAGGAAGGTCCACAGGGGTTACTTGCACAAACTTCTCCTTGCTTATGGAGTCTTGCTGGCCACTCAATTAGTCAAATGTTTATTAAGCCAGATCCTTGCTTGATCCTAAGGATACAATCACAAAGAAGATGAAGCAGAACCTTCTAAACATGGGCTTACATCCTAATGTGGGGGAAAGACACATGCTAATAATTAATAATAATAATAATAATAATAATAATAATGATAAATTCTGATAAATAAGCATTTATATAGTGCTTTAAGGTTTTCAAAGAACTTTACAACTTTACAAATATGATTGACTTTATCATCAAAACAACCTTGAGGGGTAAGTGTAATTATAGTCTCCATTTATAGATGAAAAAAACTGAGGCAGATAAATGTTAAGTGACTTACCCAGGTCACACAGTAAGTATGTCTGAGAGTAGATTTGAATCTAGGTCTTCCTGTTACAGAACACAGTTCTAGATACCATGGCACTTAGCTGCCCCACACACACACATACACATATCATATGTGTGTACACAAATATACACATAAAATATGCCTAAATACATTTATTATAAGCATGTTTTATATAATATATTATATATTCATGTCTTGTATGCACATATATGTAATATAGACAATATTTTTATTCACATGTATGCATTATATGAATTCAATATGAACATAAATGCACACGCTATGTGCATTAATAAGAGAATTTGGAAAGCAGTATATTACTGTCTTTTTTTGGAAGGGGGTACATAATACAAAATATTCTTTACTCGACTTTGACTATAAGTTACCTAATTATACACTTCCTCCTGGGATCCATAGATATCCAAGGAGTTGGAAGATAGATTCCAAGGGGGTCATATCCTTTAAAATATTTTGATAATTCAAGAACTGGTTTCATTTGTAATCCTTAGTATTTTATTTTATGCATTTAAAAACAATCTTCAGGGGGCAGCTAGGTTGCCCAGTGGATAGAGCACCAGCCCAGGAGTCAGGAGTATCTGAGTTCAAATCCAGCCTTAGACACTTAATAATTACCTAGCTGTGTGGCCTTGGGCAAGCCACTTAACTCTATTGCCTTGCCAAAAAACAAAAACAAAAAAAAAAACAATCTTCTGAGAGGGGATCTATAAGCTTAACAAGACTATTAAAAGGGTCCCTAAACCCCCTGCAAAAGGTTAGTAACTTCTGATTTAGACTGCTTTTTTCCCCTTCCACCTGCTTTATTTATCTGTCTGCCTGCTTTTTGTTAAGTGCCTTTGACTTAGAATCATAGACTTATAGATGTCTGACATGTCAGAGTTTTGAGGGCCTTTGGAATTCATCTCTCAGCCAATCCTCCCACATAATAAATGAAGAACTAAGGAGCAGAGTGAGTATGAAATTTGCCAAAGACTGCCAAGTTAATGATCTCAATTAAACCTATGTAGATTCTATGGGGTTTCCGCAAGATGGCTGATTTGGGATTACATCACATTCATCAGAGCAAAGCATCCCTTTGGGGCTAGATATGGGAGACTGCAGGTCAATATATAGTACTTCTGGAGTCCAAGGTCATGACCCCAGATCCAGAATTTCTCAAAAAAGCAGCACGTTGAGTCTTACTTTTCTGTGAGCTTCATAAAATATTCTTGGCCTCATTTCAAAATGCCCTATGAGTGTTTTGTAACTTATATCTTTAAATTCTTTTCTATTTGGTCTTTAGGGAAGTCTTCATTCAAAACATCCCAACTGTCAATTTTCATTGAGTCACATGCCCACCCAGCTTTGTCTTTACTACTTTCTTTGGAGAATGAGAAAGGAGGAAAGAAGAGGGATATAGAAAGAACAAATAACTCTGACCTCGAAGCCTGAGACCAGTGCTTGCAGACATCCTAAGAACACATATGCTTTTATTTTGCCAAAACAAAAGCTATAAATGACTATTTAAACAAGGAAACCATGAAAAGAAAAACAAAGCATTGGAAAAGGAGGGAGGAAAACAGGAAGAGAAATAATTTCCTCCACAAACAGAGAGGGAAGATATGTCCTTACTGAGTGCTTGTGATCTAAGGTCTTTATCTGCATGTGTTACCTTTTCATAGCAGGGATTTTCAACTTTAGTCTTTCAGCATCCTGGAAGGTCTTTAGATATGTCAAGAAAAGTTTCAAAATGGAAAAAAAATTAAATTTGAAAAAAATTATAATATCAAAAGATTAAGTAGTATAATTCATAGCTGAATGGGACCTTTAATACCATCCAATCCACATCATTTTATAAGAAGGTTAAGTTTTACAAGGTGCATAATAATAAACAGAGAAGGCAGGATTCAAATTCTGCTTCTCAAACTTCAAATCCAGCCCTTTATCCATTGTACTATACTGCTTTCACAGTATCATTAATGTGGTAATCACTATGATATGCCCAGAGAAATCATGGAATAGTATGGAAATCATGAGTTATAAAGACTAGGCAAGCTACTCTATAAGTCTGTTTTTTTCCCTCTATGAAATAGGGATGATACTATCTTTACAAGCTTCCTCCCACAGTTGTGAAAAAAAATCCTTTATAAAAATAGATATAACTATGTATCAGATTAAAGTAGCCACTTCTGTGTTGTAATTATGGTAGTAAATAGCAATTGTTGAAAACTATCTTTCATAAATTAAAGAAAAAAAACAGTTAAAGGTATAATAGTGGAGGACCTCAACTTTCTCTCTCAGAGTTAGATAGATCTAAACATAAGATTAAAAAAAGGAGAAGTTAAGGAGATAAATAGAATCTTAGAAAGACTAAGCTATGATGAATCTCAGGGGAAAATGAGTGGAAATAGAAAGGAGTATATGTTTTTCTCAGCTATTCACATGAAGTTGACATCGACTTCACAAAAATTGGAATAAAAATAAAAATTCCACAACTAAATGCTGAAAAGGAGAAACTTCAATACACTCTTTTTAGAACTTAATGCAATAAAAAATAAACTTAAAAAAGAACCATGGAAGCATAAATTAGAAATTTATTGGAAGAGCCAGCTAGGTGATGCAGTGGATAGAGCCAGTGTTAGATTCGGGAGGACCTGAGTTCTAATTTGAGCACAGATACTTAATATTGACTGTGTGACCTTGGGCAAGTCACTTAACCCCACTGCCTAGTTCCACCCCTCCAAAAAAAAAGAAGAAATTATTGGGAACTAAATAATCTAATCCTAAAGAATGAGTAGGTACAAAAACAAATCGTAAGAATAATCAATAATTTTACTAAAGAGAATGAAAACAATAAATCAACATACCAAAATTTGTGGATGTAGCCAAAGCTGTACTTAGGAGGAAAATTATATCTCTAAATGCATATATCAATAATAGAGAGAAAGAGCAGATCAATGAAGTGGGTCTGCTATTAAAAAAATTCAAAAATGGACAGATTAAAAATTCTCCATCAAATACCAAAATAAAAATTCTGAATAATAAAAGGCAAAATTAATAAAACTGAAAGTAAAGAAAAACTAGTAAATAAATCCAAAAAGCAATTTGATACAAAAATCCAATAAATAAATAGCTAATTTGGTTTTTAAAAAGAAAACCAAATTATGGTATCAAAGATGAAAAGGGTAAATGTACAACCAATGTGGATGCAATTAAAAGCAATTAATAGGAGTTTTTTTGATTAATTACATGTTCTCAGTTGTCCATGTCACCTTTATAAAAAGCGACCATGCATAAAAATGCCATAACCAGATGCAGAAAAGGAGAATTATCAAATATACTCTTTTTAGAACATAATGCAATAAAAATTAAATTTAAAAAGAACCATAGAAGCATAGATTAAAAATTTACTGGAAACCAAATAATCTAATCATAGGAATAATTGGTAATTTTATTAAAGAGAATGATAATAAAATAATATACCAAAATTTGTGAAATGCAGGGATGAGAAAAAATATATTAACTAATAATCAAGTGAAATAGATGAATATTTACAAAAATATAAACTATCTAGATTAATATAAGAGAAAAAAGAATCTTTAAATAATAATATAATAAAATAAATTTAACAAGCTACCAATGACCACCCTTAGAAAAAATCTCCAGAATTAGATGGATTTATAAATGAAATCTACCAAACATTTAAGAACAATTGATCCCGATACTATTTTTAAAAAACAGTCAAGAAGGGTCATACCAAATTCCTTTTACAATTCCATTATGGTTTTGATACTTAAACCAGGGAGAACAAAAGCAGAGAAAGAAAACTTTCTTTAATGGATATCAATATAAAAATTTGAACTAAAATACTAGTAAGGAGATTACAGCAATATATCACAAACATATACTGTAATCAGAATGCAGGAATGGTTCAATATTAAGAAAACTATCATCAAACAAATGCAACAAAAATTCTTTGTTTATATCAATAAATGCTAAAAAGATTTTGATAAAATTCAAAACCCGTTTCTATTAAAACACTAGAAAATATAGGAATCAAGGTACCCTTTCTTAAAATGAAAAGTGCTGGTGTTGTTCAATTATGTATGAGTCATTGAAACAACATGGGGGGATGGTTCTTATCAAATATACTGGAGTAGTTGGCTATTTCCTTCTCCAGTCTATTTTACAGATAAAGAAACTCAGGCAAATAGGGTTAAGTGAGTTAGTTGTACAAAGTCACACAACTTGTAAGTGTCTAAAACTGAGTAGTTAGGTCTTCCTAACTCCTGTCCAGGACCTCTCTCCTCTGTGCCACCTAACTGTCCCAAAATGAAAAGAAATATCCTTCTAAAAGGAAGAGTAAGCATTATCTATAAGAGGCATAAACCTGTAGCCTTACCATTATCATCTTCACCATTATTATTATTATCAACATTTTGATAGAAATTATTGAAATAAGACAAAAAATTAAAGGAATAAAAAGAGACAATTAGGAAACAAAACTATCACTATTTGCAAATGATGTGATTGGTACACTCAGAGATCTTTAAAGAATCAATTAAAAATTAGTTGAAGCAATTGATTAATAAATAACCACAGAAATCAGAATTTCTGTATACTACCAACAAAATCCAGCAGGAAGAGATAAGAAAGAGAAATACGATCTGAAATAATTGCAGACAATATGAATTACTTGAGTATCTTCAGAGTCTGTCAAAACAAACCAAAGGATACATGAATATGATTACAAAACACTTCACACAAATAAATAAAGATCTAAGAAACAGAAAAATATCACTTGCTGGTGAGTATGTTGAATCAATATGATAAAAGTGACAATTCTATTGAAGTTAATTTACTTATGCGGTGCCATACCAATCAAAATGTCAAAAATATTGTTTTATAAATCTAATATTTTTAAAATACTTTTTTAATATTTTTATTTTTTAAAAAACCATCTGACAGAGCCAAAGTTCAATATTATCAAAAAAATCAATGAAAAAATGTGAAGAAGACAGTCTAGCAATTCCTGATTTCATGCTATATTACATAATGGTAATAATCAAAACAATCTGGCACTGGCTAAGAAATAGTGGTAGATCAGTGGAATTGATAAAAGATACAAGACATAGCAATAAATTACCATCATAATCTAGTGTTTGGTAAATTCAAAAATTCACTCTGACAAAAATTAATAGGAAAATTGGAAAGTAGCATGACAAAAACTAGGTATAGGCCAACATCTCACACTGCAAACCAGGATGAGACAAAAATGGATACATGATTTAGACAATGAAATCATAAGCAAATAAGAGAAGCATGGAAATATGTACCTGTCACAGCTCTGGATAAGGGAAAAGTTTATGACCAAACAACAGATAGAAAGGACCAAAGGAAATAAAATGGATAATATTGGTTATATGAAATATTTTTTCACAAACCTAATTAAGACAGAAAATGAGGGAGGGGAATTTTTTAAAAATCTCATTTCCAAAACATGTAAGGAAATAAGCCAAATATATAAAAATATTAAATAGTCTCTATATAATAAATGGTTAAATGATATGAACAGGCAGCTTTTAAGGGCATAAATAAAAGTTATCAATAGTCAAGTGGAAAATGCTTTAAATAACTATTGATAAAAGAAAAACAAATTTAAAAATTCTGAAATACCACTTCACACCTATCAGACTGGCTAACATGACAGAAGAGGAAAATGCTGGACAAATGCCGACAAATGTTGGAAGAGATGTGGAAAAATTGTGACACCACTCAGTTTTAAACAATTTAAGCAATTTGGAATTATACCCCAAGGGCTATAAAACTGTGTATACCTTTTGATCCAAAAATATCATTGCTAAGTTTGCATACCAAAGAGATCAGAGAAAAACAAAAAGCATCCATTTTTACAAAAATTATTTAAAGCAGCTCTTTTGTGGTGGCAAAGCATTGAAAATTAAGGGAATGTCCATCAATTAAGGAATGACTGAACAAATTGTATTATATGATTGGAATGGAGCTATTGTATAAGAAATTATGAGCAGAATGGTTTCAGAAAAACTAGAAACATTTATAAGAACTGATGCAAAGGAAAGTCAGAAGAACCAAGAGAACATTGTAACCATTTTTGGTTTTTTGTCTTTTGTAATGTATTTTGATTCATGTGTGTAAATTGAATTGAAATGAGATAGAACTGCATGAAGTCATACACCTCACTCTCTCTTCCAAAGTCATCATGATGCAGTGTGTCAAGACAATTGGTGATGACTCTAGATGCAGTGGATGACCTTGGTGTCTTCAATGTTTACCATGCTCCTAAGCACTCCACATCACCTACTTCAACTGGCTTCATGGCTGTTGGAAAGAATTGTCTTCATTCACCTATTCCACCAGTAGAAAACTTCACAACAACAACTCACTGATAAGTTTGAGACTCCTTGGTTACCTTCAACCTGGTTTAGTCCACCTACCATAATGGGCTGTGGCTGCTTTTTGGAGCCACTGGTGAGAGTTAGGTAACTCAGGTGGACACCAAAGGTGGAAAGCAGTCCTCCTAACAAAGATACTACTCTTCCTTGAACAACACCTAATGTCACACTTAATGGAGTGCTTTTTGTAACTATAATATGAAACAGATGATCACCTATAAAACACCTGACTACTCTGATCCAGACAATGATCCAAGACAGGATCCAAGACAAAGGACCACGACGAAATATGCTACCTACTTCCAGAGAGAGAATTATATACTCTGAATACAGATTGAACCATTCTTTTTTTAAAAATTTTAATGTTATTTTATTTTTTATAATTTTACAATTACATGTAAAGACAGTTTTCAATATTTGAGTTTTTTGTGAGATTTTGAGTTCCACATTTTTCTGCCTACTTTTCTTCCTTCTCTCTTCTCCATGACAATGAGTAATCTGATATAGGTTATACACTTGCAGTCCTGCTTAACATATTTCCATATTAGTCAAGTTGTGAAAGAAGAACCAGAACTAAAGGGGAAAAAATCATGTAAAAGAAAATAACAGAGCAAGTTTTAAAAAGTGAAAATAGTTTGCTTTGTTCTGCATTCAAATTCCATATTTTCTCTAGATGAGGATGACATTTTTGATCACAAAAATTGTCCTTGATCACCAAACTGCTGAGAGGAGCTAAGTTCATCATAAATGATCATCCCACTAGGTTGCTGTTCATTTGTACAATGTTCTCTGGGTTCTGCTCACTTCACATAACAGCAATTCATGCAAATCTTTCCAGGTGTTTTTGAAGTCTGTCCACTCATGATTTCTTCAAAACAATAGTACTCAATCATATTCATATACCATAATATGTTCAGTTATTCCCCAATTGGTGGGCATCCCCTCAATTTCAAATTCTTTGCCACTACAAAAAGAGTTCCTATAAATATTTTTCTACATGTTTTTATAATTCTGCAGGATACAGACCTAGTTGTGGTATTGTGAACCATTTTTTTAAATTTTCTTTATTATTCTTGCTTTTCTGTGTGCTTTCTTTTACAAGATGGCTAATGTGGAAATCTCTTTTGCGTGACTTCACATGCATAACTGCTATTATATTGCTCACCTCAAGAGTCATGAGAGAGGCAAGAGAAAGGGAGAGGATTTAGAATTCAATTTTTTAAAAGCGTGTTAAAAATATTTACATGAGCTCTTCTTCCTTCTTTCCTTCCCTGTGCAGGATGGGCACTTTCTCTTGCTAGATAGAACCATGCACTCCTGGCTCCAGGTAGAGAACCATGGCCTCTGTTCCATGTGGTTGAACTCCCTTGAGTCTAAGCCAGCTCTTATGGCTGTGTTTCCCTTTCATTTCCTTGGGCATCTCACCTAGTCCTTTGTCATTCACCCTTTCCTCAAGTCACTTTCTATCTCTCCAGGGGGAAAAATGGTTTTAATTTGTGAACTTTACAGGCTTGTGAAATTAAAAAAAAAAAACAGATATTTCAACTCCAAGGCTAGTCATCAATTCTTTCATTTTCACAAGACTTCTCAATCTTTACTGGTGGCATCAATTTCTCCCACAATATTTTGGGGAACATGAGAAGTGAATCTGATCCTGAACTTGCTCAGACTTCAAGGAGATGAAAGGACCCTGAACTAGATCATCTTTACTAAATCAGACCAGATTGGACTTTTAGCCAAAACCTTCTTATTTTTACCCTTCTCTGGCTCCCAGGAATAATCATGGGAGAGTCTGTATAGTTATTTATTATGTGAGTTTGGAGGTGGGAGGGCTAGAGGCAATATTGGGAGGCCCTTAATGCAACACCCCTTGGGTTTACCTGCTGGGGAACTCACTGTAAATTAAGTTTGTGGGTTTTGAGTCCTATGAGTTCGTGTCACTTTGCTCAAATGCCCAAAGATTATGCTTAGAAGGGTTTTTAGACTGAAGTCCAATGAACATTTTGTTTGTTTATCTATAGGTCTAAGAAGTACATTATTAGACTAAAAACATGGGGAAATCTTATTGGGTACCCAAAACGTCCCCCCAGGTTGTGTGCTATCTCATTGGAAAGAACCTAAGCTACAAGACCTCTATAAAAATTGTTACATGAAATGAGAAATGTTTAATGAAATAAAAACAATTTTTTAAAAAAAGAAAATTAACTTTGCCTTTCAGGTAGGCAAAATCTGAAATTCTACCTTGAGAGAAACCACCATTTTAAAATTTTAAAAATGTTGGGAGGAAATAAAAGAAATTAAAAAATCATGGTACTTGAAAGGTCTTTAGATATTTGCCCAAGTCAAACCCCTTCATTTTACTTTACTTGCAGAGAGTGAAAGTCAATTTCCCAAGATCCTGCAGCTCATTAGTGGTAAAGGCAGACCTCAATCTACCTGTTATCCTATTAAGACTACAATGCAATTTCCCAGAAATACAAATTAAGTACTCTCCCACTATCTTCACTTTCCAAATAAGACCTGTATGTTGATTTTTATTCTTGTCCCTGATGCTCTGGGAATGAAAAATCCAAGAATCCTGGTCTTCCAAAGGACCACTGAACCTACAGATAGTTTTTAATGGCGAGTGGTTTCACTGCTGAAGCTTCTTCCTGGTGCTAATCAGGGCTGAGCCCTTACTAACTCTTCTAGCTACAGAGGAAATGGCTTCTTTTCTGATAATCATAGAGAATGCCTTAAGGCACGTTGACTGGCACCGCATCCTTCCCCTTTCAGATCAACAATAACAACAACAAAATGAAGGAAGCTCCAGCATTAGGAATTCCCCCTGGGTCTCAGTTAAACCACATCATAATCATTTTTTTCCACTCTGAGATTTCCCTTGAGTTAGCCTGTCATTAGAACTAATATTTTCCTTTCAGCTATTCTTTGAAGTTAACCACAGATGTAAAAGCTAATTTGTCCAAAATTCTAAAGATTATTTATTTACACCTTTAACCTTTCCTTCACTTTTTTCCCCTCCTAATAAGAAATAGTTAAGAAGTAGCTAAAACAGATTACAGAATATTATTAACTTTTGTACAAAATTTTTATACAAAAAATAGCATAAAAAGACATTACCCAAACACATATAACCAGGAAAAGAGGTGAACTGGACACACTATAGAAATCTAGGATAATAGACAGACAGTCTGAGTATTGTAATGAGTTTCCACAAAATTTTAAAAGAAAGAAGAAACCAGGTGTTACATTAAATGGAATACTGGACCTGGAGGGTAGGAGACCTGAGCTCAAATCCTACCTCAGAGACATACCAGTTATGTGACCCCGACCAAGTCACTTAATTTCTATCTGCTGCAGGTTCCTTAACTATAAAATTGGAATAAATGATAGCACATACCACTCAGTGTTATTGAGAGGATAATATGAAATGATATTTTTAAATGTCATTACACAAATCTTCAGCACACAATAGACAATAGATACTTATTTCCTTCATCTCTCCTCTTCCTTCTTTCCTTCTTTCTTCCCTCTTTCCCTGTCTTCTTTCTTTTCTCCCTTTCTATGTTCCTTCCTGTCTGGCTACCTTTCTACTTTCCTTCCTACCTTTCTTTCAGTTTTTCTTCCTTCCACTTTTCCTTTCATCTTTTTCCTTCCTTTTTTTCCCTTAAAGTTAACTTTCTTTCCTTCCTTCCTTCTTTCCTTCCTTCCTTCCCTCCTTTGTTTTTTCCTTCCCTCCTTTCTAAAAGACACAGGGAAGGTGTCAGATTGTTGGTCATTGGTTAGATCTATTGAAAGAGTGCTGTCTCTGGAGTCAGAAGATTTGATTTAAAATCCCATCTCTGAAATTATTTAACCATTTGGCCTTGGGCAAATTATTTCACTTTCATGGGTCTCATTTTCTTCATCTGTAAAACAATCTAATTGAATTAGATGGGTTTTTTTGAGAACACTTATAGTTCTAGAATTATGATTTATGAATTAGAAAGGATCAGGTATCATGAATGGTTAGCGAGGGAGGGAATAAAGAGGCAGTTGGTATAGAGAGGTGAGGAATCTTTTTTTCTGCCAAGGGTTATTTGGATATTTGTAACATCATTCATATCAATTATCAATGTAAAAATTAGTCTGCTATATTTGGTCAAACATTTAATTATTTCACCCCTAAAAAACTCCTAGATTTATTGAATATCAGTTCTTGCCTATGGTTGCCAGATCAAATGATTTCATGGGCCTTATCTGGCCCATGGTTTGGATTTTCCTGAACCTCTGTATTGAAAATAATAGATCCCATTCATAGTCATTAAGGCTGAGATTCTACCTGCTTCTGATGAAATAATAGGCTATTCACTTAGCTTTTTATCATCATTTGTAAAATAGTTTTAATAACAGTCTATTTTGCACCATTGGTATATCATTTTCAAAGAGGACCAAAGACATTGTGGGGTGATATTTTGATTTTCAAGTGAATTGGATTTAAGCAAAACAGAGTTGCACAAAGGCTTCAGCCTCACTCTCTCTTTCAGTCATCGAAGTCCAGTGGATAGAGCAGTGGCCTTGGAGTCAGGAGGATGGGAGTTGGAATCCAGCCTCAGAGAATTGACTATTACTAGCAAGTCACTTGACCCTGACTGCCCCACATCCAGGTCCATCTCCAGTTGTCCTGATTCATATCTGACCACTGGACCCAGATGGTTCTGGAGGAAAAAGTGAGGTTGGAGACTTAGCACAGTTCCCCCTCACTCAAATCCAATTCACATGCTTGACATGGCATCACCTCCCTGATGTGGTGGTCTTCTTTGAAAATGAAGGGCAAACATTATTATCATCAAAATCCAGTCATGCAAAAGCCAAGAATGATTATGAAATCTGATGATATTTGTCCTTTGTTCTCAGAGAAAACCCTAGCATCACTTGAAAGTTAAATCAGCAGACACTTCAAATGACATTTTTTAAAACAAATCTAGAATAAACAGGATAATTTTTAATAATAAAAGCCAATATTTCCTTACAATAAGTAACTAAAAGAATGATTTTTCATTTATTTAAAGTAAAGGAATAGTGAAGGGAAATCTTCCCTTTTCATCTTGACCAGCAGCATCTTGTGGCTTCCCACATGAACAAAGTAATAGCATCCTCTTAGTGTACATGGCAGGGCTCAGCTACCATTTAGAGTTTATTGTCACTTTGGGAATAGACATTCATGGAAAGACCCACTAGGATTTTCAATCCCTTGAAAATGTAGCTCAGGTAGGCAATGTGCTATAGGAAGATAATTGCAGGACAGGTTAAAAGATGCTGGGTTCAATTCTGAATTTGATACTTATTAGCTGAATCCATAAAACCTAGGTTCTGGGGACACTGGCTTTCTTGCTGTTCCTTACACAAGCGATTTCTTCTCCATAGCTGGTGTAATTTCACTGACTATCCTTCAAGCCAGAAATGTTCAGTTCATTTCCCCCTCCTGGCTTCCTTCAAATCTCCTCTAAAATCCCATCTTCCACAGGAAGCCTTTTCTGATCTCTCTTAATGCCAGTGACTTCCCTTAGGTGTTATCTTCAATTTATAAGATATAGGTATCTTAGTTGCATATTATCTCCTGTTAGACTATGAGCTCCATGAGAGCAAGGGCTGCTTTTGTCTCTTTTTTCTTGTATTCTCAGCATGTATTTCTTTGATAATATCTTATTCAATACTTTTTTTTCAATTAGCCCATGTCCTACACCAAAACTCTGGATTTACAAAGACTGGGCACTATCTTAGGAGTTTCCCAAAAAATGATACTCTTTTTTTCATAGTTTATTTCTCCATCCCAATTGTCCCTCCCCCAGAAACATCAAAATTTGCTTCATTTTACCCCTAATATGATTTCTTCCCTTCTCAAAAAAATAGAAATCATTTCGCATCTAAGACTATACAACAAAAAAGAAAAGAACTCTGAGTTCCAAGTTAAATGTTCAGCCTAATAATACAGCAAACACATGAGAGCTTTAATTTTACCTAAGAATACAAAGTTTCATACTCCAAAACATCACTAATTTTGGAGACAAGTTACAGTGTGTCTGATCAGATCAATACAAGCTCAGAATGTTCTACCAAAGGTCAGGTAAAAATAGGCCAAGTGAACATGTTTCCTTTGAGCTGCTTCACTTCTGCCTTGTTCATAGAGCACAGCACCCTCACTGATGAGGGCATGTCATGCTGAGAGGTCATGTGCTAGTGTCTCTCATACTCCCAATCAATCCCAAAGTTCTTAAGAAAAATCTGGAGAGTATCTTTGTATCACTTTTTAGACCACCTTGTGAGCACTTGCCCTGTGTGTTCTCCATAAAAAGTTTGTTTTTTTCACAAGGGTACTTTTGGCATTCAAACAACATGACCAGTTCATCATAGTTGAGCTCTCTGTAGTAATATTTTAATACTTAGCAGTTTATCTTGAGAAAGGACTTCAGTGTCTGATATCTTATCCTGCTAAGTGATCCTCAGGATCTTCCTAAGACAAATTAAGTGGAAGTGATTCAGTTTCTGTCATGGCACTGATAGATTGTCCAGGTTTCATAGGCACACAGCAATACAGTCAGCATAATGACTCCATAGACCTTCAGTTTGGTAGTCAGCTTAATATCTCTTTTCTCCCACACTTTCTTTGGAAGCCTCCCAAATACTGAGCTAATACTGGCAATGCATGTGTCATTATCAAAGTGTACCTCCCTGGAAAGTATACTGCCAAGGTCAGTAAACTTACTCACAATATTCAAAACTTCTCTATTTGTATAACCAATGGTTCCACATATGGATAGTGTGGTGCTGGCTGATGGAGCACTTGTGTTTTCTTGGTGTTAACTGTTAGAGCGAAATTAACCCAAATGGCAGAGAATCAATTCATACTTTGTTGTAGCTCAGCTTCAGAGGTTTCAATGAGTACATAATCATTTGCAAACAAAATCATGGTCCAACACTCCCTACACTTTGGTCTTTGCAAGTTAAAGAATTTGCTGGCAGTGTGCTAGCTGACCTTGATGCTGTGTTCTCCTCAGTGAAGGCAATTTGATAACATGACGGACAACATCAGGCTAAAAATCATGGGAGCAAGGACAGCCACATTTCATTCCAGGAAATCTCAAGAACATCATCTACTATCCAGAACCCAGGCCATGCCATCATGAAATTGACATACAATACTGATGAACTTCTCTGGAAAAACCAAATGTTGACATACTCTTTCTTGAGTCCTCATGGACTGGCAGTATCAAAGTCTTTGGTCAGAAAGAAACACCTCTGTGATTGTCATAGGACAATCTATTCGTTTTACCTTTATAGAAATGAACAATGGAGGCAAATTTGAATTCCTGGGGGGTAACTTCCTCATGTCATACAACCTGGAAAATTTCAGTCAGTTCTTGTATGAGCAATGAACCCCCCACCTTGTAAAACTCAGCTGGAATACAATCAGTACCAGGTGCTTTGCCACATGAAAGGAGCCTAATGGAATTCAAAAGCCTCTTCTTCAATTGAAACTTCAACTAGGGATGGATTGACTTCAACTTGAGGTCAATGGCTTCTGCTTTGATTGATGAGTCTGTTAAGAACATTATGGAACTATTCTGTTCATCTCTCTGGGATCAAAAAAGATAAAAAAACAGAAATATAAAATGGTAAAGAGGATGTCAATTAATTTGTGCATGACTTAGATTTGTGAGACAGAGCTACATGAAGTCGCTGGCCTCACTCTCTCTAACAAAGTCATCACAGCACAGGGCAAGACAGATTCGAGACAATTGAGGATGACTCTAGATGAAGTGAATGATCTTGGGGTCTTTGATATCTCCAAGGGCTCCACAGAACCTATTTCAGCTGTTTTCATGGCCATTGGGAACAAATTTTTCTCATCTGACCATTCCACCAATGGAAGCCTTCAAATGCTTGGGCTAGGCACCCCTCTACCTCACTAAGGGGTTTGAGACCCCATTGATTACCTTTAATTTGGTTTAATTCATCTGCTGAAACAGTTCACCTGGATGCAGCCATTGTGCATGCTATAGCTTGTTGGAGCAACAGGTGAGAGTTAGGTGACTCAGGTGAACACCAAAATTGAAAAGCAGCCCTGAAAAGGACTAAATAACCCTTCTGCCAGAGGAATGAGTCTTCCTTGAAAACCAATATAATTTAATCTGACCAAGAATGCTGTCTCGCACTCAAACTCATAAACAATAATAATAACTCTTATTCCTTCTCTGATGAATGTCTGATAGGTCCCCAAGAAACTATATCGTTCTTTCAATTCAAATCTGAATTAGAGGCACCTGGCTAAGAGAACACAATTCTTTTGCCAGACTTGTTACAGTCCACATAACTCACAGTACTAATTAAGGACAAGGTCCAGGTTTGCTTCTCCACATTGTCTATCTCCCTTGTTCTCTGCCTCTAGTTCTTGCATGATTCCAAAACTCCTCCACTGCATCTAGGAGACTCAGTTGAGGAATTCCATTATTCCTCTTCCACTCTCTGGTGGTTTTTAGTCCTGCAAAATAAAACTTGCTAGAATTCTAACACTTCCTTTTTCCCTACCATCTGTACAAAATTCCCCTCTAAGGAATAAAATCCATGCTTCTGGGTGAATAGCTTCACTCCTCTCAATATCTCTCTGTCTCCAATTCTAGTTCTCACCTATAGTTCTATTTTTCTTTTTAAAAGCCAAGTCCAAAACTGTAGTCCAGGACTGTGAATTGGTTCTACATCAATTGAAATTAATGTGGCCTAAAAGAGGCAAAGATAGTACTCCCAGGGTCTCCACAAAATAAGTTCACACTTTATCAAAGGGCTTTATTGTTGCTATTTAGTTGTTTTTCAGTCATGTCTGACTCTTCATGATATCATTTTGAGAATTTCTTGACAAAGATACTGGACTGGTTTGCCATTTCCTTTTCCAACTCATTTTACAGATGAGGAAACTGTGGCAAATGGTTTAAAACGTGCCCAGGATCACACAGTTAGTAAGTATTTGAGGCCGAATTTGAGATCAGGTCTTCCTGATTCCAGAACAAAAAATACTTTTCTACTGTACCACATAGCTACTGCTATGAGATTAATGCTTCATTATGTACACACAAGTAAGATACCCTCTACATGTGCATTTTTTTGTTGCCAATAAACTGCAGCTTTTAAATGTCTCCAATCCATCTCTCACTACTGTCTTTGATTGGTTCACATTTTGTTGTTCTTCAAAGATTCATGAATCACAGTGATATAATATCATTGGAAGAATACTTATGTTACAAGATTATATTTTTTAAATTTCATTGAGCATTTCAGGATTATTAATAGCATAGGAAATGTCCTAAATGTATTCTAGCCTGCTTTCTTCATTTTATTCAGTTCTATATCCAACTCATTAATTCATTTTCAACATCTGTCAAAGACAGATGAATTAGTTCAATAGATTGTCCATTCAAATGGGAATAAGATTCTGGACAATCGTCATTTTTCATCTATTTATTTTCTTTTGTGTAGAAGTTAAGTCAATGTATTATGAGTAATGATGGATCTCATGGAAAAGACTTCAGTGTTCTGGGCCCTGGAGGAGTCAAGATAATACCATCATTCAGAAACTCATAAAATGAATAATGAACAACCCAAAGATATTATTGGGAGTGGAAATCTAAATTTACAATGTAGACAAACTGCATGGTGTCAGTGTATTATTACCTTCTTGAAAGGTTTCTTCATTTTCTTTTCTCTGAATTCTTTTTTATAGCTAGTTCTCAATACATCTTAAAGGAGACAGTTTTTTTTAATAATTAATGTGCTTGAAACATTTTAGGGAACTCCTCTTTAACTGAAATTTAGGTATCTTCTCCCTCTGATTGAAACTTTCTTGAATAGACACCTTCTTTTGATTCCTGAAATGCCCCATGAGTCACATGTAAGAATACTTTTATACCCGGATCATGTGTTTAAATTTTTAATCCTCTAGCGTTTCTTTTCATATTCATTCTAAAGTGATATGGAAAAAATATTTTAAAAACTGAATTGACAAAGAATTTTTATTGGCAATGCGTACAATTTACCTTGGCTCCATAAATCAAAGTACAGACATGATGCAAAACATGGGGAGCCCATTAAGAAATATTCCATCAGGATGTATAGAGTGCATACTGTATTATACAGACATGTTCAATGAAGACTATGCATAATTTCTTTTCATCTGAAAGAGATAACTTTTATTTCATGTGGTGCTTTCCATTGAGTTCATTCACTGAACTACCTACAACTGAAAAGGAAACTGATCAAAATAACTCCAAAACAAGGTATCTTTTATTTAAAAGACATTTAAACTTTTCAACCACAAATTTGAGTTAGTCTTTAAATGCATTTTTCCAGAGAAATGATAGTATGAGAAAGTATTCTCCATAGGGAAAAGCAACTTGGAACTGATCTTACCTCATGAAGTGTAGATTTCTGGCAAGAAAAACAAACTTTTTTGTGATTGACCCTGATAAATATTATTTCGGTAATTCTTTTGACAGTTAAGTTTCATTCAGCTTTACCAGCAGATTGAAATGGTGATGCAATTAGTTTTTAAAGTAGTTTATTGATACTCTTTTATTTTTTATATATAATTTTTCAATGATTTAATGAATACCTCAACCAGGTACCCATTCTTATAATGGAGGATAGTTAGCCAAAACAAGACACATAGGGAAGCACTGAAAATTGTTGGGCATCTAAAACTTACCACCTTTCAGTAATGAGGCAGAGCTGCACTTCTACATCAGGTGAATGAAGTCATGTTTGGTCTTCCCATTCAATAGAGTTCTGATGTTTTTTGATTTTTTTTCCTTTCCATTTTTCTTGGTTTCATTACTATAACTTGCTCTGTTTCTATGTCCTTCGTTATTTATCAGTTTGAATTACTTTTTCAAACTTTCTCTTAACTCTTGATGCTGGTCTCTTCTTATGGCACAACAACAGTAACCACTGTGATAAGTACCACCAACATAAGCTGAAAGGAACAGACTCACTAACTTAAGGACTTATATTCTAATAAGGAAAGATAACAATAAAGGGGGGAATCTTTGACAAAGCAAGGAAATGGAAACATGATTGTGACATTTGGAGACTGAGGAGTGGTTAGTCTGTAACCTCCTCCAAAATAGAGAGATCAGAGAAAACTCATAATGGACCAAGGATGCTGCAGGAGCAGAGTGAGAGGCATGGCAGCAAGACCCAGAAAATAATATTACACTGTATTCATATATCACAATATTTGTAACTATAAAAGTGCTGTTATAAATATTTTTTGCATGTATAGAACTTTTGCTTTTCTTTGACATCTCTGGAATAAATGTCTATTTAGCGCATATGTCAAGTTGAGGATTTCTGGCAAAGGATATGTGATGCATTTAATTTTAACTGTTTTAATTTTTGCTTTGTTGGAGAGTTTCAAGAACTTTAACCTTTTTAATAGTTTCTTGTTTAACAAGACAATGAGGTTTTGCCCTTGTCAGAAGACAACAAAACAACATGATTTTAAAATGTTTATATATTTTGATTTTACTCCAAAAAAAAAGGAGGAATGTAGACCAGGAGGGTATGGACTGATAATTTCTTTCACTTTTGTGAAGTGGCTCAACTTCTGTTCTTGCTCAATGAGATTCATATGACAAACTAGAAAGGTCCTAGTAAGGGAAGTAGACTTTATCTTCTCACCATCCATACAGTTCCTATGTAGTTTCATTGGCAAATCCTCTGAAATGGGTTGCTTGAGGTTAACAGATTCTCAATAAAGAGGTCACAGGAAACTTCTAACTATAGGCCAGATATTTACCTGCAACAAAGGACTTTAAGCTGACATCAAAGAGTCTAAAGAATACATGTATATATATATATATATATATATATATATATATATATATATGTATATATGTATATATGTATATATATGTATGTGTATGTATATATATGTATATGTATATATACATGTATATATGCATATATATGCACATATCTATATATCTCTATAGAGATGGGTCTATTTATAGATGCATGAATATGCATATATAGAGAGATTTGAATATTTCTTTAGAGAGATGTGTGTATAATGTGTGTGCCTGTGTGTGTGTGTTTGTGTGAAGTGTTATATGTTGGCTAATTGTCTAAGCAGCAATGAAGTACAAGAATTATTCATTTGTCCTTGTCAAGAAAAAACTTCTGGTCTCTGTGCCTGAAAAGAGAAAAACCAAGATAGTCAGTATCTGGCTCTGAACAGATGAATCCAAGAAACTGGTAGCAGAAAAAGTAGCAACCACTATATTTTGTGCCAATGGACACCTCAAAAGTCTAAGAGACAGAGTTCATGAATCTGGATGAGGAAAATGACATCTTTATTTCTATTAACTTCTAACTGAAATTTATATAATTTCAATAAAAATCATTTTCATTCAATAATTCTTATATAGTCTTAAGTAATCTAAAAATATTATTTTAAAAAGAAGTTTATTGTCTTTGCCAGATTAAGATAAAGTTTAAGAATTTCTGCACTGGACCAAAAAGAGTCCCAGCAGAGACCAGTATAAAGATATTGCCAGAGGCCATAAGTAATTTTCTATGCTACATATATGATCTGACCACATGAATCTCTTTAATGAGTGTTCTCAATACATGTGAACCAACCATATGATTTTCTAATATTTTTCACATGTGTTCTCTGGCTATACATATTAGCTATGTATATGCTTCAAAAGTGTTCCTTTGACAAGTGTGTCTGCCCCACCAGTGAAAATTTGTCATCACAAACTGTATCCTATGAGCTTATAGGGAAATATTTTCTTGTTTCTTTATTTTATATTCTATTTGACTCAATGTCTTTTGCTTTGGGCTAATATATTCTCTGGCTGACTGGCTGGCAAAAGCAAATATTTACCAGTGAAGCTTTATGAGCTAAGGTTTGTATTGGATGCTGACATACTTACTGCCATGAACCTAAGATCACTTTTCTGAGTACATATGAAAGAGATTCCCCCAGGTACTATATTTGTTTAGGTTTATATAAAAATATGTTTTATGCCTGCATGAAATCACTGAATTACCTATGTTGAATACTGAAGTTTCAAAAATTGGATTATCAGGGTCTACTCTAACCCCTTCCTTTTGTAGATGAGAACATTTAGATTCATAGAATGGAATGTGTCCAAAGTTTACTTGCTGGATTAGAATTATATCTCTTCCTTAGTGGCACAAAATTCTTCCTTCTCCTATTACATTATGGATTCAATCTGTCCTCCACAAAAATACCAAAATTATATTCCTAAAATTCAGGTAGTCACCTCCAGGTGCCTAAAGATCAAGGCAGGCGACCAGATCATCAATGAGAATGGCAAGTTGGGACAGTACTCTCATTATGAGAGTTCAACAGAAAAACTATACCACAAAAAAGCAAAATATCATAGAACTCCATCAAAAGTATTTCTTAGAGCTCTGAGTTACCCCCTTGACAGATATACTCTCTAAGTTTGAGCTCAGTTTTCCCTGGATGGTTACTGGTGGGAGAGTGTATCAAAGACTTTTTGAAATGGGTTTGTTCCTATACATCTTAATAAATACCCTTTACTAAAGACTGACTGACTAATAACAACTTATAATCAGGAAGAAATGCCCCATTGGGTGCTTATGAGGTATAACATTAGAAAAGACCTTCACAGATTTCCGGGGCAGAGCCAAGACGGCAGCATGAAGCTAGCATGCTCCTGGACCTTTTACCTATACAATGTTAAATGAAGCAGACATTAAAGTTATAGATCCCATCAGGAAAAAATCAAAACAAGTTTTCAAATGTAAATATTGTGGAGGATCTTCAATGAAGGTCTGTCTCTTTGGGAAAAGGGAAATAAAGCCTAGATAGGTGGGAGAGTAGAAAAGCCAGGGTCTTCTAGCCACAGTGCAACCCCAGGTCCAGGCAGCTAGATAGCAGACCAGCAGAGGGTCCCATCCCCAGAAAAAGTCTGAATCCTGGGAACACTGGGCACCATTCAGAACTGGGTTGGAAACAAACCACTGCATGGCTGAGCCTAGACATAAAGGAGGAAACAAACCTCCGCTCAGGCAACATCTTGGCAAACGATAAGCCTGGAATCGGATCCCAGCCCCAGCACAAACAGCTCAGGACTATACTCCCTATACCCTAGGAGCAGAGCTTAGCAATCAAAGTGAGCAAAAAAAAGAAGAAACCTAAAACTAAAAAGAGCGCTAATAATAGAAAGTTACTATTCAGATAAAGATGATAAAAATGCCATCTCAGAAGAAGAAAGCAGTGACAAATTACCTATGTGGAAAATCTCAAAAGAGTTCATGAATTGGACTAAAATTCAAAACATCACATAAGAGTTAAAAAATATTTTAAAAACCAAAGAAGAGAAGAAGAAGAAAAAGGAAAAAAGAAATGAGAATCATGTAGGAAAATTACAAAATATTGACCAAAGAAATCGACTCCTGTTAAAGTAAAAATAACCACCTGGAAAAAGAATGTAATGCATCTAAAAGTCAAATCAACCAACTCGAAAAGAAATATAACTCAGCAAATAGTAAAATTATTTAAATGGAAAAGGAAAACAGCTCACTGAAAAGTAAAATTAACCTACTAGAAAAGGAAACACAAAAGCTAACTGAAGAAAGTAAAACCCTAAAAAATCAGGACTGGACAAATAGAAACTAATGAATCTATGAGACACCAAAATTCCATCAGACAAAATCAAATGGCTGAAAAAATTTTAAAAAAATGTTAAACACGTTTTAGGAAAAACAAATGACTGGGAAAATAGATCCAGAAGAAATAATTTATGAATTATTGATCTACCAGAATGTCTAGTACAGAAAAGAAGCTTGGAAAATATATCAAAAAATTATTATGGAAAACAGTCCTAATATACTAAATCAAGAAGAAAAAAATAGTCCTTGAAATAATACACAGAACACCTCCAGAAAGAGACTCCAGGATAAAAACTCCAAGAACCAATGTAACCAAATTCCAGAATTCTCAACTAAAGGAGAAATTACTGCAAGTAGTCAAAAGGAAGCAATTTAAAAACAAAAGAAAAACAATCAGAATTACACAGGACTTATCAACTTCAACATTAAAAGATCAGGGGACTTGGAATACAATATTTCAGATGGCAAAGGACCTTGAATTACTACCCTGCAAAAGTCAACCTATTCTGTCAGGGAGAAAGATGTATTTTCAATGAAATATAGGACTTCCAAAATTTTCTGGTAAAAAGACCAGAACTGAACAGAAAATTCAATCTTCAAATACAAGATTCAAGAGATACATGAAAAAGTAAAAGGAAGTGGGGTAGAGGGGAACAAATGCTAGTCAAGAATATCAGATTGTTTGTATCCCTAAATGAGAAGATAACATTTGTAATTCTTGAGAATTATATTACTTTTAGAATAAAGGGTGGAATATAGTTGAAGGGATTGTAATTAGAGGATATGTGTGTCATTGGTTCTTGTCCTTGGTTATTGAAGAAGGCCAAAATGGCATTACTATGTCTGAGACAAATTATAGTGGGTCTGACTTGGCTGATCAGTACACTATGAACTCATAATGCTTTACCACAGGTTGGGACCAAATAGTCCAGGGATGTTTACTCTAAACTTAAATAACTCACATTTCCTTCATGCTACTTTAATTCTGTCTTACTCATAGAGCTCAGCACTTTCTCCAACATGGGCATCCCATGCTGGGTGGTCCTGTGCCAGTGTCTTCCATACCTCATAATCAACTCTAAAGTTCTTAAGAGAGATTTCAGGAGTCCAAGTACTTGGAGTACTTAGAGGCTCTATACACAATTAAATCAGAAGTGACTTTACTTTACTAGATACCTTAGTTAAGGATTGCTGTAGTTCAGTAGGGGAGGAGGATGGGAACTTAATTAGAAGGGTTGGACATAAAGAGATAAGGAAGTGAACTTGCCTTAATTCATACTTTAGTTAATGAAGGTTTTAGTACCATAGGTTGGGGTGCTAAAGGGACAGAGGGAGAGAATGTACCTGATTCTTTGGTTGAAAAGGTTTGAGGCAGGGTTCGGATTGGAGTATTATAGAGAAAGAGGGAGTGAGTGTAGTTAGAGGGACTGTAAATGAAAATGTCATGAAGAGATTTTACTATATTTGACATTTTGACTACAATTAGAGGGAGTGGGATTGGGGAGGAGCAACATAAATGGTTTATAAAGTGATTTGGCTTTGCATGATGCTTGGCTCATGAGGATTGTGTGTCTATGGAGGGTACTTGAAAAGGGAGTAAAGCATAAAATGATTGTAAATTTATATGATTTATTTTGAGAGGTATATTTATAATAAGACAAAAGAGGGGAGAGTACTTAGTGACTATGAGGCAATGCTGCTTACCAATCAAACAATCAAACTTTGAGAATAGTTATCTCAGGACAGATAAAAGGAGTATACTTTGACAAAAAAAAACATAGAAAGAAGGACTATATTAGGAAAAGGCTAGGCATTACTGTAAAAATAACACTAGATGAATAGGCACAAAGACCCATTATAGTAGATGGGGAAAAGGTAGGATGTGAACACTGAGTAAATCTACTCAATAGATGTGGCCCAGAGAGGGAATAACATGCATTCCTCTAGAGGAAAGTGGAAGCGGGGAGAGTAGAGGGAGGGAGGGAAAAAAAGGGGAAGAAGGAACTGATAAAAGGGAAGACAGAGTTAAAAGTGAAAGTAAAGTTGAAGTTAAAATTTAAAAGAAGAGTTAGAGAGCAAAACATTGGTGAGGAGGAATAAGAGGAAAGAGAAAAGTATAAATGGGGAAAGACAGGATGGAGGGAACTACAGAAGTAGTCATCTTAACTGTAAATGTGAATGGGATGAACTCCATAAAAAAAAGCAGATAGCAGAATGGATTAAAAATCAGACTCCTACAATATGCCGCTTACAAGAAACACCTTTGAAGCAAAGAGATATATACCAGGTAAAGGTAAAAGGCTGGAGCAAACTATATTATGCTTCAGCTAAAATAAAAAAAAATCAGAGGTAGCTATTTTGATCTCAGACAAAACAAAAGCAAAAAAAGATCTCATTAAAAGTGATAAGGAAGGAAATTACATCTTTTTAAAAGGCATACAAATGGGCAAAATAACTGAATTATCTCTTTAAATCTCCCCTAATTGGGGGTGAGTTTACCTTTTTTAATTTTTGATACTGTTATTTGATATTCTTTCTTTTTTAAATCAGATTAGCCAAAGGTTTAACTATTTTATTGGTTTTTCTTAGTTGTATTTATTAGGAAAACAGTTTTTTTTTGCTTTCAATTTTATTAATCTCTCTTTTGATTTTCAGGATTTCTAATTTGATATATAATTGCAGATATTTAATTTGTTTTTCTAGTGGTTTTAGTGACATGCCCAATACATTGAACTCCCCTTTCTGTATTTTTTTTCATATCAGCATTTAGAGATATAAAACTTCTCCTAAAAACTGCTTTGACTACATCCCATACACTTTAGTATAATGTCTCATTGTTATCATTTTCTTAGATGAAAGGGAAGATTATTTCTATAATTTTTATTTGATCCACTCATTCTTTAAAATTAAGTTCATTAGTTTCCAATTAATTTTTGGTTTATCTTTTTCATGGCCTTTTATTATATGTAATTTTTGTTGCACCATGACCTGAAAGGCATGTATTTGTAATTTCTACCTTTCTGTATTTGATTGCAAGATTTTTATGCCCTAATACTTGGTCAATTTTGGTATAGGTACCATACTGCAGAGAAAAAGATATATTCTTTTCTATCCCCATTCAGTTTTCTCCAGAGACCTATCATATCTAAGTTTTCTAAGATTTTATTTATCTTCTTAACTTCTTGTTTATTTTGTAGTTGGCTTTATCTAATTCTGAGAGGAGTTTTGCTTTATATGACTCCTTGTAATTTTTTCAACTTCTCCTCTAAGAAGTTGGATGCTATACCACTGTGGTGCAAAATCCTTTTCACATAAAGTCAGATCTAAGCAATTGGAAGAACATCAATTGCTTATGATTAGGCCAAGCTAATGTTAAAAAAAAGACAATTCTACCCAAATTAAACTACTTATTCAGTGCCATACCAATTAAACTACTAAAAACTATTTTGCAGAGCTAGAAAAAATAATAACAAAATTCACCTAGAGCAACAAAAGGTCAAGAATACCAAGGGAACTGATGAAAAAAAATGTAAAGGAAGATGGCCTAGTTGTACCAGATCTAAAATTATTTTATAAAGTGATAGTCATCAAAAACCACCAGTACTAGTTAAGAAATAGAGGAATAGACCAGTAGATTTGTATAGGTACAAAAGAAACAGTAGTAAACGACTATAATAACCTCTTCTTTGATAAACCCAAAGACTCTAGCTACTGGAATAAGAACTCATTATTTGACAAAACTTCTGGGAATACTGGAAATTAGTATGGCAGAAACTAGGCATAGACCCACATCTCACACCCTATACGATATAAGGTCAAAATGGGTACAAAATTTAGACATAAAGGGCAAAACCATAGACCAATTAATAGATAAAGAAATACTCAAGGGGCAGCTAAGTGGTGGTACAGTGGATAGAGCACTGGCCCTGGAGTCAGGAGGAACTGAGTTCAAATCCAGTCTCAGACATATAATAATTGCCTAGCTGTGTGACCTTGGCAAAGCACTTAATCTTATTGTCTTAAATCTAAAAAAAAAGAAAGAAAGAAAAGAAATAGTCTATCTGTTGGCTTTATGGAAAGGGGAGAATTTTATGACCAAAGAGGAAATAGAGAACATTATAAATTGCAAAATGGATGGTTTTGATTATTATTAAATTAAAAAGATTTTGTGCTAATAAAACCAATGCTGCTAAGATTAGAAGAAAGGCAGAAAACTTGAAAACAATTTCCACCATTAGGGGTTCTTGATAAAGGTCTCAATATACAGAGATAATTGAATCAAATTCATAAGGTTGTAAGTCATTTCCCAGTTAATAAACACTCAAAGGATATAAACAGGAAGTTTTCAAATAAATAAATTACAGCTTTATTTAATCACAATGAAAAACGCTCCAAATCATTAATGATTAGAGAAATTCAAATTAAAAGAACCATGAGGTACCACCTCACATCTATCAGATTAGCTAAGATGATAAAAAAGAGACAATGATCAATGTTGGAGAGGTTGTGGGAAGATTGGTACATTAATGCACTATTGGTAGTGTTGCAAACTAATCCAACCCTGGAGAACAATATGGAACTATGCCCAAAAAGTAATAAAGCTGATTATACCCTTTGATTCAGCAATACCAATTCTAGGCCTATATCCCAAAGAAATCATAAAAAATGGGAAAAGTCCACAATGTTCCAAAATATTCATAGCAGTTCTTTTTGTAGTGGCAAAGATTGGAAATTTAGGGGATACCCACTAATTGGGGAATGGCTCAACAAATTATGGTATATAAATGTTATGGAGTACTATTGTTGTATAATAAACCAAGAATGGTCAGACTCTAAAGAAAGAATTTCAGACAGTGATGCTGAGAGAAGGGAGTAGAACCAAGAGAACATTGTGAGTTGATCAACCTTGATGCATGCAGCTCCTCTCAGCAGTTCAAAGGGCTAGGACAAACCCTGGGTGACCTGCTATGGACAAGGACATCCACACCCATATGGAAAAAACAAAAACAAAAAAAACCTCAGTATCTGAAAGAACACTATGTTCACTTTTTAAAAAAAATTCTCATGTTTTTCCTTCATATCCTATGGTTTTCTTTCTTTTCTCTTGGTCCTAATTCCTCATATACAAAATGACTAATATGTAAACATGCTAAACACAAATGTACATGTAGAATGTTCACTAGAGTGTTTGTCTGACCTGGGGGTGGGGGGAGAAGGAGGGAAGGGAGGATGGAAGAACAATGTGTAACATAAATATCTAAGTGGATAAATGTTGAAAAGCTTTCATATCATGTAACTGGAAAAATAAAATCTTTTTATAAATGAACTTCCCTCCTTTTAACTTTTCAGAACTAACCTTGAAGCCTTGAAAAGACATAATAGGGATACTCTTGAGACCTAATTCTCAAGCCTCCCTTCCCAAACTCATCTCATCTCTTACTCTCTCACCAACCAACCAAACTTGTAGATAAAATACAAACTCCTTAACCTATACTTAAAACAGTGTACAATCTATCTTTCTAGAATTATGCTATATATTCTCTTTTTGTTGTTGTTCAGTCATTTTTGTTTTAGTTT
This sequence comes from Macrotis lagotis, assembly GCF_037893015.1. Lineage (NCBI taxonomy): Eukaryota > Metazoa > Chordata > Mammalia > Peramelemorphia > Peramelidae > Macrotis > Macrotis lagotis. The sequence goes on along the minus strand of NC_133661.1, from coordinate 70,885,404 downwards.
TTTTTTTTTTGCAAGGCAAATGGGGTTAAGTGGCTTGCCCAAGGCCACACAACTAGGTAATTATTAAGTGTCTGAGACTGGATTTGAACTCAGGTCCTCCTGACTCCAGGGCCGGTGCTTTATCCACTGTGCCACCTAGCCGCCCCAGTTTCTTATAGTTGTTAACAAATTAATCTAGTTCCCTCATTTTACAGATCAGGAAACCAGAAGCCTTAGAGGAAAAGTGACTTAATCACTGTCTGCCCATATCCTTCCTGCACATTATGCACCTAAAGTTTCCTATCCACTTCTTTTATACTTTTATCTGTCTATCCATATAATAAATATGTAAGCTTATAGCAACACCCCAAGTGTCGGACTATTTGTATGCAATCTGTGGTAGAGCATTCCAAGCTGATGGGTCTGATTATCCACAGTCAAACTCACTATCATGTGTCTTTAACTTAGTGATGTCATCTTGGGCTTCTTCAATAACAACCAACCAACTACCATCCATTTAATAACAATGGGGAAAATACTATATATACACAAGTAAGTGGTAAAGTTTGATGGAATGATAATCTTAGTTAAAAAGATTTAAAAACGGACAAAAATTAATTGCTCTTAGCATCTAGTGGAGATTCTAAATATTTCTTTACAGACTAATGAGTAAGACAGTCTCTCCCCTCAAAGAGCTTACATTCTAATGTGGAAAGACAACATAAAAGGGGAGCTTGAGATTGAGGAAGGGAAAGAGGAAGGAGGGGGAAGAGGAAGGAAATGGAAGATATTTCAGAGATAGTCCAAGCATAAATGAATGATCCCCAGCATGGCTGAGATCTTTACTAAAATGGTGGTACTGAGAGAAGTTTGTTAGGGGGATTTTTTTTGTTTGTTTTTAACGGTGGCAATGTGGCAGATAAGAAGGAAAAAGATTGTGGAGCCTTGCTATTTCCTTAGCCACATCACTTAAGGTCTCTGATATTCTATTTCTTCATCTGTAAAATACTGGGGAGTGGGGACTGAGGGGTGGGGAAGAGGAGGCCTGTAATAATACTTAGCCTTTTGGTACCATAGATTTTTGTAAGGATGAAATGAAATAATGGTTAGGAAAGCATTTTGTAAGTTAAAAAAAACCCTTATAACCATACAAAGGATTGTTGTTTTTGTAATTATAATACTGACAATTACTATTCTATATATGAGACATCACAAATCACAGAAACAAGCCAAATGCCCTTAGGGCCTGGTAGAAGGGGAGGGAGAAAGAGGAAGATGTGAATGAATGGAAGGGAGGAGAGAATTAGAAGTCCCACTCTTTTTATGCTATGCAAACTAAGACAATGAAGGAAGTCATTTATCTTCACTTGAATTTGTTTTTAATTTTAGACCTCAGAGAACAAGACAGAGCCTAGGCAAGGTTCTTGCTCAGAAGGCCAGCCTGTCCAATCTCTGACACGAAGACATAAAACTAGTAAATTGCTGCCTGGTCCACCCAGAGTCACTCTGGCTCCGAAGTTCTCACCCATCCCTACTCTCCAGACATCTTAGCTTGAGTCATGGAGATCTCTGTCCTCCCCAGAGCCACAGCATCCAGGCTCCTCAGTTCGCTCCCACCCCTAAAATCCTGATTTATGTCAGTGAAGATGGCCACCCTCCCCAGGGTCCAGCTGCGCTGCACCTCCAATGCCCGCTAGCCACAGGGTGCACGCCTTTTCGGGACAAACACCCCCACCCTCTCCAATGTTAACGGTGCCCGACTTTGGGGAGGAAGGAGTTAATTTAAGAGTGGAAATCCCTAAGCAGCCCCTGCAAAGAAAAGACTTTGAAGCCGATCTCTGCCCTCCCCACTTCCCCCCCAGCCCCAGCCACTGTGTCTGGGGGTGGATTTTGTAATGGTCAGCGCCCTGAATGATGAAAGCTGAGAGCACACATATAAAAAGAAAACTGGTATTAAACGTCCCTTTGTTTTTGTGCATTTCCCAGACGCTCCTTCAGAACACACCAAAGGCCGGCTAGGGAGAGCGGAAACAAGCCCCATCGGGGCCGGGCCGCCCTTTGTTAGGTTCGAAGCCTTGGACCTTATTAAACTTAAAAAAACCCCAAGGACGCACATAAAACCGTGCGCTGCCTGGGCTCCGGGCCGGCCGGGCCAGCCAGCCCGCGCTGCGCACCCTCCCGCCTGGCCCCAGCGCGCCTCTTTACTGGCCCCCGCCCGTCCGGGGCTCCAGGACACGGCGGCACCAAGGCTGGGCTGCGACCTCCTCCACCGGCAGCCCAAAGCCACGGGAGCTCCCAGGCTGAGCTCTACCTTTTATTTTTATTATTGTTATTGTTATTATTCATGGATTTTATGGGCGTGCAGTCCGACGCCCGGGTCCCAGCGGCAGTCTCCTGGCTCGGGGCCCGCGGCTCCGGTCTCCCTCTCCCCTGCCTCCGGAAGACGGATGGCCCAGGGAACCCCTGCCCCTGCAGACTCAAAGCCCCCCCTCTTGCCATCCTCCAAAAAGGCCCCAAGCTGAGAGAGAGGCTGGCTCACCTCTCTGTCATTATCAGGAGAAGCCCTTCCTCCCTCCAAGACTGTGGAGGGGAGAGGGGAGACAGAGAATGAGGATGAGCATGGGGATGAAGATGAGGATGAGGATGAGCATGAGGATGAGGATGGATGAGGATGAGGATGAGGATGAGGATGGATGAGGATGAGGATGAGGATGGATGAGGATGAGGATGATTGATTGGTCTTTGTTCTCCAAGCATCAGCACTTTCTCCACCAGAGCCGTCTGGGTCCAGTCCCCAGATATGAATTAGGATACCTGGAATTGGCCCTGGATGGGAGACAATCAGGGTCAAGGCACTTGCTCAAAGTCACACATGACCGAGGTCCCAAGACCATCAGAGAGGGGAGACCATGACAAGCAAGTGAATTGGATTTGAGTGGGGTGGGGAGGGGAGCTGTGCTAAGTCCCCAGCCTCACTTTCTCCTCCAGAGCCATCTGGGTTCAGTGGCCAGATATGGATCAGGACACCTGGAGATGGCCCTGGATGGGAGGCAATCAGTCACACAGTTAGCTAAATGTCAGATGTCTGAGGCTGAATTCAAACATCTGCCCTCCTGACTTCAGAGCCACTGCTCTATCCACTCTTCCACCTAGCTAGCAGTAAATGGAGATAGCCCCATATAATGAAGCAGGAGAATGAATATTGTTTGTCTTTCATTTCCAAGAAGACCATGACAGCAGGGAAGTGATGCCATGACAAGCACATGAACTGGATTTGAAGGAGGGGGTGTTGTCCTAAGTCACCAGCCTCACTTTCTCCTCCAGAACCATCTGGGTTCGGTGACCAGATAGGAATCAGGATGACTGAAGGTGGCCTTGGATGCCAGATAATCAGGATTAAAGGACTGGCTCAAGGTCACACAGCTAGTAAGTATCAAGTGCTTGAGGTTGGATTCAAACTCTTGTCCTCCTGACTCCAGGGCCAGTAGTCTATTCACCATGTCACCTAGCTAGCAGCTACTGGAGATAGATAGCCCTGTATAATAAAGTAGAGAAATGAATGTTGCTTGTTCTTAATGTCCAAGATTGTCACATCAGGGAGGTAATACCATGATAAGCACCTGAACTAGATTTGAGTGAGGGAGGAGGGAGGATTGTGCTAAGACACCAGCCTCTCTTTCTCCTCTAGAGACCAGGTATGGATCAGGATAACAGGAGATGGCCCTAGATGTGAGACAACAGGGTTAAGTGACTTGTCCAAAGTCACACAGCTAGTAAGTGTCAAGTGTCTGAGGCTGGATTCAAATTCAGGTGCTCCTGACTCCAGGGCCAGTGTTCTATTCACTGCACCACCTAGCTAGTAGTAACCAAAGATAGATAACCCCTATAATGAAGCAGGGGTATGAATAGAGGACCTAGAGAAACACAGTTTGAAATTCCTCTCCTTCAGGGGTGAACATATGGTTTTTGAATTCCTTTGTGAGTGAAGAAGGACCCTCTTCTTTCTCCTCCCACATGTCCTCATCTAGTTTCTCCAAGATGAGAGTTTGTCCTATCTATCATCCTTGGCCATCAGCAGAGCCATAACTGGGAATTCTGACACCTGGGGCAAAAGCAGTTGAGCGATGAAAGGAGTGTGAGAAAGAAAGAGTCAGAGACCCTAGGATACCCCCTCCCAGGCTTACATGCAACTCTGAACTTTCTTCATAGTACTGGTCCCCAAGTCAGGCAATGAAAGACAGCCTTTCCTGGCTTCATGAAATGACAGAGTTGTGGAAAGGCAACTCTAAGAGAGAAGTATGACAGTAATGGATTTTTCTCAGGCACTAAGGTACTTCCTCCACCCAGGAAACTGAGATGGGCAGCCAGGGACATTTCTTCCCTGCAGCTATCTTCCATGCCCCATTAACCCCAAACCCATTGGCATGACTACTGCATCCAGAAAACACATCCTTCTTGTGTTGATACCATGGGTATGAAGTAGAGAACAGAGTCCTTATGCTAGATAGCATAATCCTGAGGCAGAGGGACCTTATGCTAGATATGAGTATAGGTTACCATAGCATTTATTCTATTCCTATGTGGAAGGCATGAAAAAAGCTTCCCCCACCCACTCCCAACTATGTAAAGCTGTCCAGACTTGCTTGCTGTAGATTTATGGGACCCTGAATTCCATCCCATACTTTAGAAAATAGAAGAGGGGAAGATAAGTGGGTTCTCATTGAAGAAGTTGATATCCAACTGTTAACTGCCTCCTTGAGCATCAGTGTTCACCTGGAAAAATTATGTAGTTGAAAATCTTGGAAAATTATGGTCTCTGAGAAATAAAAGTATAAGTAGCTCAAAGGGAAATGTAAAGACACATGAAAGTTAGAAGCAATAATTCACATGAGAAAAGTGACAAAAATATATTAAAACAAATAGGTATGACCAGAAAAGGAGGTGTGCCAATCATGGAAAAAACTAATGACCAGACCAAGTGTTACAAAGAATCACTAAAGCTATTAAAAGACTTTAATGAAGGCCTCTAGTCCTTTGAGTAGATCCTCTATAGTGGGAGAATTATGGGAATATAGGAACAAGAATTACACAGGATGAGAAGTGGTTACAATCTTAACCAAAGAATGGAGTAACACATTGATAAGACCATATATCAATGTAAGTTAATAAAAAATTATGCTATTTTTGCCAGAAGGACAGGTCTTTCTTAGGCACAAATGTCTACAGGTTTAGATCCAAGCCCAAAAACAGACACGGTATTTACCTTTTTTTTTTCATTTCCACTTCAAAGTCAACTATTGGTTTCATAATCAAAGTCACAGTAATAGTCAATGTCAAATTATCCTTATTGCTATTCACCTTCCAATATTACAAGCATCTCTCCATGTGCCTCTTTTTAGTAGTCCCAATAAAACTACTTCATTGATTCACTTGCTCTGTATCTCTCTTTGGTCTTCAATAAACCCTGCATGGAACCATTAAGCACATTGATTTATGGATGATCTGTTTTCAACTGTCTTCAAAGAATAAGAAATGTACTATAGTAAGAAAAAGAAGAACCCAAAGAAACAGAAGGATGGGAATTACTTCAAAGTTCATAGCATAAGCTGAAGTGATGATAATTGAAAAACCAACTGAATAAATGCCTAATGCCTAACATTTATATTTCATTTTACATGTGATATTTCATTTGGTCCTAAAAAATGTCCTTGCCAGGTTAGTGCTCTTCTTAATCTCATTTTTCAAATGATACTGAGGCTAAGAAACATTAATTGACACAGCTAGGAAGCAGATGAGATAGGATTTGAACACAAGTCTTGCTCCAAGTACAACACTTTGTGCATTACACTTTACTACCTGCCTCAAAAGCAAGGAAAGAAACCCTTCTCTGTCAATAGATCAGTGCTCTATATAATTTAGAGTTAATCCCATTCTATCAATTTGATCCAATCCAATAAAAGCTTATTAAGCCCCAATAATAAACCAGACACTGTACTAAGTATTGGGGATTAATTAATTAATAGAAAAAAGAAAGACTGTCCCTACTATTATGGAGCTCACAATCTAAAGGTGGAAATAACACACAAAATCAGACAGGAAAGGGTGCAGGGGAAGGAAGGAGCACCAGGGGGTACCACCAGCTTGTTCCATGGAGTTAAAACCAGACAGGACAGCAGATGCAAAGTGAAGTGATCTGAGAGTTCAGTTTCTGCCCTCTATAAAAGAAGGTATTGTAAGGCGTTTGATACTCTGCCCCTCCACCCCTGTGAACAGAGGGGAGAAGAGGGTGAGGGAGGCGGTGTCAATAAAGACTTGAGTTAACCACATGGTGGTGAGTTGAGAAAGTGATGAGCTTATCCTGGGAAAGGCATCTGATTGCATGGGGTTGGAACAAGGCAGTGCAGCTAATGCAAAGTAGAATTATCAGACCTTTGAAATCCAAATGCTTTTTAATCTGTTTTTTGCTTTCAAAGTCAAACACATAAACTTTATTTCTCAGTAGTCTCATGGTAATTGGAAAATCATTTCTAGTTTTTTCTTCCTCTTTGTTATATCGATGCCTGTTTTTTAATGCACTTCCTTCCTTCTCTTTGTGTTGTGTTCCTTTTTAACAAAGAAAATAAAATTGAGCAAAATTGATTGGCATAACAACTATATCTTAAGACATTCTAAACCCAATAGTTCTTCAACTCTCTATTGGAAAGAGAGAATTGGATTTCTTCATGTCTTCCCTGGTGCCAATATTGGTTATAAATTTGTTTTTTTCTTTCATTTATATCTTTAATATTTGATTTCCCCATCCCTTTTTTAAATCAACAAGTTGCCCCTGCAATTATTTTGCATACATTAATTTGATATTAGTTTATTCCTAGAGGCTCTCCCTTCAATCCTGTTTACCTGCCTTATCCCAAATTCCTGGAATTTCTTAAATTGTTCATTTCTTTTCTTTTTAGAAAAGTCTCCTCATCTAAAATTAAAACAACTATGATATGCCACCTCCCACCTATCCTTTTGGCTAATATGACAGAAAAAGAAAATAATAAATGTTGGAGGGGTGTGGGGAAATTGGGAGACTAGTGAACTTCTGGTGGAGTTATGAACTAATTCAACCACTGTTTAGAGCAATTTTAACTATGTCCAAAGGGCTAAAAAACTGCATAATCTATGGTCCACCAATTCCACTACTAAAGAGATCATAAAAAATGGAAGAGCACCCACATATATAAAAATATTTATAGCAGTTCTTTATGAGGTGGCAAAAAATAGAAATTGAGGGGATGCCCATCAATTGGGGAATGACTGAACAAGTTTCGATAGATGATTGTAATGGAATACTATTTGTACCTTAAGAAATGATGAGCAGGATGATTTAAGAAAAAACTAAAAGAAGACTTATATAAACTGATACAAAATGAAGTAAGAAGAACAGGACAACATTACAGTAATAACAGTATTGTAAAAATGATCAAGTATATGTGACTTAGCTATTCTCAGCAATATAATATCCAAAATAATTTCAGAGTACTCATGATGAAAAAATTCTATCCACCTCCACAGGAAAAAAAACTGAAGTCTGAAAACAGATTAAAGCATACCTGTTTTTTTCATTTTCTTTACTTTTTGAGGGGGTTTTTGGACTGTGTTTTCTTTCACAACCTGGAAGTATCTTTTTGCATGATGGCACATGTATAATATATCAAATTTCTTTCTATCTGGGGAGGAGGAGAAAGAAAGGGAGGTAGAGAACTTGAGGCTCAAAAATTTTCAAAACTGTTGTTTCATTATTTTTATGTGCAATTGGGAGGAAATAGAGCATTATTTTAAAAACTTTTTAGAAAGTCTACTTATCAATTCATTCCCAATCATTTTGAACTGTACTTTTCTTTTTTTGTTGTTGTTGTTTTTTTTAGGTTTTTGCAAGGCAAATGGGGTTAAGTGGCTTGCCCAAGGCCACACAGCTAGGTAATTATTAAGTGTCTGAGAAGGGATTCAAACCCAGGTACTCCTGACTCCAGGGCCAATGCTTTATCCACTACACCACCTAGCCGCCCCTAAACTGTACTTTTCTCAAATCAACTTCTTATTTTAAATAATGTTCTTTTCCAGTATACTTTTTAAAGAAGGGTTAATTTATTTTGTCCCACTCCACGTTTCTATTTCCTTCCAGACTAAAAGAAAGAAATGTGTAAAATTTATTTTATTTTTTCAATTAGCAAACATTTTCTCTCTTTTCTATTCCTGCTCTCATTGGGAAAAGAAAATTAAAAGAAAATGCAAACATATAGCCCCATAACCATGAAAAATTAATTTCTTCTTTGGACATGTTCCAAAAATATATGCCTCAATCTGCACCCCAAGTCTATTACATTTCTGTTAAGAGATGGATAGCATCTCTCCCTCATGAGAACTAATTCACAGATGTGAATATGTGAATATACTTAGTTGGACTCCACTTGTAATCTGACTCATCTGCTGCAAAGAAAACAAGCAATGAAATACAAGTCTTAAAAAGTACTGCCCAAGAGATGGAGAAACACTACCTGTATCTAGGATAAACTCTGTGTGTATCTCTCTCTCTCTCTCCTACAAATGTATTTCTTGTAAGCAGAACAATGTAGAATTTTGGTTTTTAATCCACTCTGCTGTTTTTTCTTCCATTTTATGGGAGAGTTCATCACATTAACATTCACAGCTATAATTACTAACACCTTATTTCCCCTCTATTTGTATTTCCCCCTCCTTTTACCTTATCTCTTCTCTTCATTGTTTTGATTCTGAATGCTAGCTCTCCTCAGTGTGTTCCCTCATCCTATCCACCACACTCCCTTTTCTCTCCCCTTTCCATTTTCCCCTTCTTCCTTCCCTCCTTTCTTTTAGTCCCTCCTCCCCCATTCCTTTCCCTTCCTAATACTTGAAAGGTAAAATACATTTCTATACTTGACTGAATGTGTATGTTAATCCCTCTTTGAGTCAAATTTGATGAGAATAAGATGAGGGCAATTCACACCTCCTCTCTTCTTTCCCTACCTTATTCTGGCTCTCTTCCTCAAAACTCTTTACATTTCCAATTTCCAATAATAAATTTTTTAATCATTCCATCAAAGTCATGGACATATGAATTTTTACACCTTCAGTCTAAGTATATTCCCATGTAATAGAGTTACAATTCTCAAGAGTTATGAGAATCTTTCTCCCAGGTAGGGAGGTAGCTAGTTCAATCTTATTGTATAGCAGTCTTTTTCTTTTCCCTTATTTACCTTTTTATGTAACTGTTGAATCTCGTGTTTGAAGATCCATTTATTTGTTCAACTTTGGTCTTTTCATCAGGAAGTTTGAAAATTGCCTATTTCATTAAATGTCCATCTTTTCCCCCTGAAAAAGAAAGTTCAGTTTTATTGTATAGTTGATTGTTGGTTGTAATCCATGGTCCCTTGCTCTCTGGGATCATATTCCAGGCCCTTTGATCCTTTAATGTTGATGCAGCCAGGTCCTATGTAATCCTGACTGTGGTCCCTTGGTAGTTGAATTGCTTCTTTCTGACCACTAGCAGAATTTTTTCCTTAATCTGGTAATTCTGGAGTTTGACCACTCCCACTTCTGCTCCTACCACCTAGGTTTTCAGCTCAGTCCCCCATCTCACACTGCTGCTGGTGTACTGGGTCTCTGCTCTGTGCCCTGGACATGCCCACGCTCCTCCCATGACAGACCTTGCTAGAATATGTTCCACTCTATTCTTTTGGGGGTTCTGTCACTCCAAAATCTGTAAAGAGACTTGCCAGTTTTTGTGAAAGCCAAGAGAACAATCAACAGGATTTAGTTTCTCTCCATCATCTTGACCAGAACCAAAATTTGAAATTGCAAATAATGCACTGGTCAAATTTCAGAATTTTTCTCACTTATGAAATGACAAATATTACAAACATCTAAGAGAAAGAACTTGAGTTATGAATTAAGGTCAATTTGAATATTATGTTATTACTTTCTAGTTATGAGAAATCAGACATTGAGAGAATACGTAACAAGGATCTCAAAAAGCACCCCCAAATATACTTTAAAATAAAGTCTGATTATCATTTTAAAAAAGAGGGTATTTAGGGTTTTTTTCAAGAAAGATTTTATTTATTTTGAGTTTTACAATTTTTCCCCTATTCTTGTTTCCCCCCACCCCCCACCCCCCACCCCCACAGAAGGCAGTCTGTTGGTCTTTACATTGTTTCCATGGTATACATTGATCTAAGTTGAATGTGCTAAGAAATCATATCCTTAAGGAAGAAAAATAAAATATAAGAGCTAGCAAAATTACATAAGAAGATAATGTTTTTCCCCCGAAATTCAAGGTAATAGTCTTTGGTCTTTGTTCAAACTCCACAATTCTTTCTCTGGATACAAATTGTAATCTCCATCGCAGATAGCCCCAAAATTATGGCTGATTGTTGCAATGATGGAATGAGCAAGTCCATCAAGATTGATCATCACCACCATGTTGCTGTTAGGATGTACAGTGTTTTTCTGGTTCTGCTCATCTTGCTCAGCATCAGTTCATGCAAATTATTCCAGGCTTTCCTGAATTCCTATCCCTCCTGGTTTCTAATAGAACAATAGTGTTCCATGACATACATATACCACAATTTGTTAAGCCATTTCCCAATTGAAGGACATTCATTTAATTTCCAATTCTTTGTCACCACAAAAAGAGCAGTTATGAATATTTTTGTACAAGTGATGTTTTTACTCTTTTTCATGGTCTCTTCAGGGTATAGACCCAGTAGTAGTATTGCTAGAGCAAAGGGTATGCACATTTTTGTCGCCTTTTGGACATAGTTCCAAATTTCTCCCCAGAAAGGTTGGATGAGTTCACAGCTCCACAAACAATGTATTAGTGTCCCAGATTTCCCATATCCATTCCAACATTAATCATTGTCCTTCTGGTCATATTGGCCAGTCTGAGAGAAGTGAGGTAATACCTCAGAGATGCTTTAATTCGCATTTCTCTAATAAGTAGTGATTTAGAGTAATTTTTCATATGACTATGGATCACTTTGATTTCCTCATCTGTAAATTGCCTTTGCATATCCTTTGGCCATTTATCAATTGGGGAATGGCTTATTTTTTTGAAAATTGGACTCAGTTTTCTGTATATTTTAGACATGTGTCCTTTGTCAGAAATACTAGTTGCAAAAATTGTTTTCCATTTTACGACATTCCTTTTGATCTCAGTTACAGTGATTTTGTCTGTGCAAAATCAAAAAAAATGTTTTTCCAAATGAGAAGTTAATTAAATTAAATGTAGAAATAGAGATTAACACTAGCATAGTTGGGAGCCTTAATGTAGTCTTTCAATCTATCAAAATAATAGGATAATACACTAAGATCAGATAGGATTTACACTTGCAATGCAGGATTGGTTCAGTATTAGGAAAACTATCAGCAAACTTAGCCATATCAATAACAAACCTAACAGAAGCCATATGATTATCTCTTTTTTTAAAAAAAAAACAATTATCTAAGGCAATGGAGTTGTAACTTGTCCAGGGTCACACAGGCAATTATTAAGTGTCTGAGGCCGGATTTGAACCCAGGTACACCTGACTCCAGGGCTGGTGCTCTATCCACTGTGCCATATAGCTGCCCCTGATTATCTCAATAAATCTGAAAAATCATTTGAAAAACACAACACCTACTACTATTGAAAACACTACAGAACATAGGAATAAATTGAATGTTCCTGACAATGATAAGCAGTATCTATCTAAAACCATCCATGAGTATTATATGTAATGAGGATAAGCTAGAAGTATTCGCAATAAATCAGAGGTGAAACAAGGATGTCTGTTATCACCACTATTATTCAATATAGTATTAGAAATGTTAGTTTTAGCAATAAAAGAATAAAAAGAAATTGAAGGAATCAAAATAGATGATGAAGAATCACACTCTTGGCAGATGATATGATGGAAAACCTAGAGAACCCTAGAAAATCATCTAAAAAACTACTGAAAACAATTAGCAGTTTCAGTGAAGTCACAGGATAATATAATATAAAATGATGTAAATCCTCAGCCTTCATATATATATATATATATATGAACTTCATATATATATATATAAAACAAGATACAGAAGCAAGAGATAAATTCTATTTAAAATAACTGCAAACAACATAAAATACTTGGGGAATCTACTTGCCAAGACAAGCTTAGAAACTGCAAAAAAACTATAAAATACTTGTCACACAGATAAAATCAGATCTAAATAACTAGGCAAATGTCAATTGTTCATGGGCAGGCCAATCAAATATAATAAAAATGGCAATTATACCTAAATTAAATTACTTATTCAGGGTCATAACAATGAAACTTCCAAAAAAGTCATTTTAGTGAGCCATAAAAAAATAGTAACTAAATTTATATGGAGAAACAAAAGGTCAAGAATACCAAGGGAATTAATGAAAAAAAAGATGCAGAGGAGGGCAGCCCAGTCATATCAAATCTAAAATTATATTATAAAGCATCAGTCAGCTAAGAAATTGGCTAAGAAATATAGTGGTGGATCAGTGGAATAGATTAGGTGCAAAAGACAGCAGTAAATGACCAAAGATTCCAGTTTCTGGGATAAAAACTAATTCTTCAATAAAAACTGCTGGGGAAACTGGAAGATAGTATGGCAGAAATTAGTAATAGATCAACATCTCACACCCTATACCAAGATAAGGTGGAGGGGTGGAATTAAGATGGTGACTTGAGAGCAGTAATCCCACTAACTCATCCCCTGAAAAACTCCAAAAGCTGTCAAATCACAACTCTAGTCAAAATTTAGAGGGGCAGAACTTGCATAATGACGGAATGATACAATTTCCCAGTCCAATACAACTTAAAAGATCCACAGGAAAGCCCTGTTTCACTGGGATCAGGTGTTGGGAAAAAAACTGCAGCCCAGCTGGGCCACCATGCAGCCAGGTCAGAGCAAACCAGCTCTAGCCTTCTAGGAATATCCCTCAGGGCACCTGGGTCTGTGACAGAAGGGGTGGTTTCCAGACTTCTTGGCCCAGGGATCATCTGGAACTGGGACAGCTTTAAGGGGCAGTGAGAGAGCTCTGCAACACCATGAGTGAGTAAGGAACCAGAGCAGCCCTGCAGTGGAAATCTGGCGGGGGGGGGGGGGAACCTGCAGAATCACCCAGCACTTCCAGAGTGCTCTGCCCGCATACAGTAAAGGGATCAGAAGAGACTACAAAGGTCTCTCTGCTCTCACTGTGGCAGGGCTTTGCTGTTTGCCCACAATGACATCCAGGTTGCAGTCAGAGCCCTCATACCACCATAGAGGGGCAGAGAGCCTCCTCACAGCTCCAGGTCAGAGGAGAGGGTCATCTACAGAACAGAGTACAGTCAAGAGAGCAGTCAGAGCCTCTCATAAGACCTTGAAGGAATTGAGGACCCTGTGGGGTGTCCCAAACATTCCCAAAGCCTTGGAAGTGTGGTAAGTCAGTCATAGGCTGAGAAAATGAGCAAACAAAGGAAAAAGAAGAACCTTACCATAGAAAATTACTTTGGTCCCATGAAGGATCAAAATACACTCTTATAAGATGACAAAATAGAAGTTTCTGTATCCAAAGCCTCCAAGAGAAATAGGCAATATGGACAAGCTCAGAAGAGACTTTGAAAAACAAGTAAGGGAGGCAGAGGAAAAATTGGAAAGTGAAATGAGAGCAATGCAGATAAATCATGGAAACCAAGTCAGCAGCTAGTGGGAAAAAATACAAGGAAAAAATTAAAGAAAATAACATGTTAAAAACCAGTTTAGGAAAAATGGAAAAAGCAACCCAAAAAGCAAATGAAGAGAAGAATACCTTCAAAAGCATAATTGGTCAGCTGGAAAAGGAGATTTAAAAAGTTCTCTGGATAAAACAGCTCCTTCAAATGTAGAATGGAGCAAAGCTGACGACTTTGCAAGAAATCAGAAACAATAAAACAATTCCAAAAGACTGAAAAATTAGATGAAAATGTGAAATATCTCATTGGAAAAGCAACCAACCTCTAAAACAGATCCAAGAGAGATAATTTTAAAATGATTGGGGTACCTGAAAGTCAGAATAATAAGTATCAGAAATAATGCAGCAAAATTTCCCTGATATCCTAGAAGCAGATGATAAAATAGAAATGGAAGGAATCCACTGATACTGAAAGAGATCCCAAAAGAAAAACTCCCAAGAATATTATAGCCAAATTACAACACTCCTAAGTCAAAGAGAAAAATACTAAAAACTGCCAGAAACAAACAATTCAACTGCCATGTCTCTATAGTCAGGATTCCATAGGATTTGGCAGCATCTACATTAAGAGCTCATTAGGCTTGGAATATGTTATTCTGGAACGCAACAGAGTTTGGTTTACAACCATGAATCAACTACCCAGAAAAACTTTCAAAACAAAAACTTTCAGGTGAAAAGATGGATTTTCAGTGAAACAGAGGACTTTCAAACTTTCCTGTTGAAATGCCAAAGCTGAACAGAAAGTTTGATTTCCAGGTACAGCACTCAGGTGAAGCATAGAGAGGGTGGATGAGAAGGACTAATTATGAGGAACTTAATGATGCTGAATTGTGTGTATTCCTGCCTGAGAAGAAGATACCTTCTAATTTATGAGCAGTTAGAAAGAACATATATGGACACAGGTACAGGAGGGAATTGAATATAATGGAACAATATAATATAAAGATGGAGTCAATGGGTGATAAAGGAAAGTACTGGGAGGAAGGGAAAAGAGAGGTAGGATGGGCTAAGATATTTCACATAAAAGAGTCAAGAAAAAGCTTTCACAATGGAGTAGAAGCAGGGAAGGCAAGGGGAAATGAGTGAGCCTTCATTCTCATCAGAACTGGCTCAGTGAAGAAATAACACACAATTAATGAGGTATAGAAATCTATCTTACACTAGAGAAAAATGAGAGGAAAGGTATGGGATAAGGTGACAATGGAAAGGATGAGAAGAATAGGTGACAAAAGAGAGGGAAGATTGTGGGAGAGGGTAATAGGATACAACACACTTCTGAGCATGGACAGGGTGAAAGGAGAGAGAAAATAGAATAAATAGGAGTGGAGAGGAATAAAATGGAGGGAAATACAGTTAGTAATAGCAACTGTGGGAAAAGATACTGAACTTCTCTGGTGGACTTATGATAAAGAAGGCAACTCATCCCAGAGACAGAGCCAATGAAATCTGAGCACAAATTGAAGGGTACCTTTTTTTACTTCACTTCATTTCTCTTGAGGTTTCTCTATCTTAATGGGGGTGTATGTTTACTTTCACAACAAGATATTATAATAATATAAAATCAATAAACTATAAAAAGATAAGGTTGAAAGGGGTGCAAGATTTAGACATAAAAGGTAATATAAGTCAATTAGGAGAACAAGGAAGAGTTTACCTGTCAGATATATGAAAAGGGTAACAGTTTATAACCCAAGAAGAGATAAAGAACATAACAAAAAAACAAACTGGATAATTTTGATTACATTAAATTATAAAGTTTTTGCACAAACAAAACCACTGCAACCAAGATTAAAAGGAATGTATTAAGTTGGGAAACATTTTTTACAACCAGTGTTTCTGATATAGGACTCATTTCTAAAATATAAAAAGATGTGAGTCAAATTTATTTAAAAACAAGTCATACCCCAATTAATAAATGGTCAAGGGATATGGAAAGGCAATTCTCAGACAAAGAAATCAAAGCTATCTATAGTTCTATGAAAAATTATTCTAAATCATTATTGATTAGAGAAATGCAAATTTAAACATCTTTGAAGTAGCACCTTACACCTCTCAGAATGTCCAAAATGCCTGGAAAGGACAATGGTCAAAGTAAGAGGGGATATGGGAAATCTTAGACACTAATACATTGTTGGTGGAGTTGTAAACTCATCCAACCTTTCTAAAGAGTATTTTGAAATTATACTGAAAGGGCAATAAAAATGTACACTCTCTTTCCTTCAGCAATACCACTTCTGAGTCATAGCCTGAAGAAATCATGAAAAAGGGTAAAAATCCCACAAGTACAAAAAGATTCATGGATGTTCTTTTTGTAGTGGCAAAGAATTGAGGGGATGCCCATCAATTTGGGGAATGGCTGAGCAAATTGTGGTATATGTATGAGATGGAATGCTAGGGTTCAATAAGAATTCATGAGGGATGATATTTCAGAAAAGCCTGGAAAGATTTGCATGAATAATGCATAGTGAAATGCCAAGAACCAGAAGAACATTATACACACTAAGAACATCAACTATGATGAATTTGCTCATTTCAACAGTAAAATAATCAAAAACAATTTTAAGGGACTTGTGATAGAAAGATTATCTTAATCCAGAGAAGGAGCTATGGAGTTTAAATGAAGACCAAAGTTTATTATCTTCAATTTTTAAAAATGTCATGTATTATGTCATTTTTTAATGGTTTCTTCCATTTGGATTTTATTCTTCTCTCACAACATGATCAATATGGGTCTATTACTTAGCATAATTATAAATATAGAATCTATATCAGATTGCTTTCTGTTGTGGGGAGGGGAGACAGAAAGGAGGAAAGGAGAAAAATGTAAAAATGAAACCCTTGCAAAAAAATATGTGGTAAAAACTATTGCATCATGTAGTTGGAAAAAAGAAATACAGTATTTAAAATAAAATAAATTTCAAATTTTGAATCTCTGTTGGCAATATTTGGATTCAATGTGTTTAGTTCTTTTTCATCAATATTAAAATGTTCTTGCAAAATTTGCTGCTATTTTTATAGCATTATATTCAAAAGTTTGGTGATTTTTTAAATTTATCTTGTTATTCTAAAACACTTTTTTGTCTTTAAGCTATCTGACATCCTGTTTTTAAGATTAAACCACTTAAATTTTTGTAGAATTCATGTGAACTTTTCCAGTTCTTATCTTTTACTTTTCTTCTGCCTAATGTTCTTCATTTATATATTTTTGAGGTTGAAATCATTTATTATTTTTTAAAGTTTGATCACAATTTTAATATAATAAAAACAGCATATCTATTTATACAGAATAGATAAAAGGGTTATATATGAAACCATGAATCTCCATTTCATAAACTTTCATATTATGTAATAAACTCTATTTATTACTTTCAAAACCATCCTATTTGTTCAACCTTCTGTTCTGTGCACTTTTAAAAAAAAAGTGTTCAGTAGCCCTCTTTTTTCAGTATTACAAGGAAAAAAAACTTGTTAAAAAATAAACCAAGTTAAGCAAAATTGATGCAAATGGTAGTCGTGTCCAAAACTTTTTTCATTTTAAGTCTGTCTCCTTCCTGTTATAAGGAGGATGAAAATTCATCGTAGATCCTCTGGAGACAGATTGCTTGGTCATTGCCTTGATCAGGGTTATTAAATTTTTCATATTTTTTCTTTAAAGAATATTATCCTTGTATAAATTGTTATCTTGGTTCTACTTGCTTCATTCTTCATTAACTCATACTACCCAAGATACTCTAATATTCTTTTTTATTTTTTTTACTTTTATTTGTTTTTGTTTTTTTTGGCAAGACAGTGGGGTTAAAGCAACTTGTCCAAGGTTACACAGCTAGGTAATTGTTAAATGTCTGGGACCAAAATTGAACTAAGGACCCTTCTGATTCTAGGGTCGGTGTTCTATCCACTGCTCCACCTAGCTCCCCCCTCAGATATTCTTTATGAGACTTCACTGTGCATACTATTGCTTTCTTCTTATCTTGTTGATTCAACTTTGATGACTGAATTTTCTTTTGTATCTTCTAGGCTGGAGAAATTATGCTGAAAACTATTAATTATATCTTGCTGATCATATGATCTAAAATCTATTCTCCTTGATGATATCTGAAGTAGGAAAAGAATCAGAAGAGTTGAAACAAAGTGCATGGAAGAGAAAGGGAGAGAGAAGGAAGAAGGAGAAAGTTGGGAGGGAAGAAGAGGGGAAAATAGCAAATAAAGGAGAAGAAGGAGAAAGAGTAGAAAGAAAAGTGGGAGGAGAGGAAGTAAAAGGGAAGCAGAAAAGAAAGGAAGAGAGCATACAGAAAAGAAAGGGAAGGGAAGGGAAGGGAAGGGAAGGGAAGGGAAGGGAAGGGAAGGGAAAAGGAGGTGAGGGGAGTGAAAGACTAGACAAAAGGAGCAAAAGAAAAAAATGAGATTAGAGAAACAGGAAAGGCAGGGGAAATATGAAATAGAAATAGGAAAGCAAAAGAATAAAAAATCCTTTCCAGGATGTTTTGTTTCACTAAAAAGTGAAAGAAAAATTTGGACCATATTTAAGAATGGTGTCCATCTTTCATCTCCCAATTCAAGTATCATTAATTCCTTTGTCCTCCCTACATGAAAAAGAGGAATCATTTCAGTTTTGGCATTCTGAAAAATAAGTAGTAATGTTCTCTATATATTCTTTTATGTCTCCATAGAGTGACCAACATTCAATCTTAACCATTGCATGAACATCCTTAGAACCTCTGGGGAAACCCAAGTGGGACATACATTTTTCTTCACATCTTTAGAATTTACACACATAGCAAATTCTTGGGAAATTTTACTAAATGAATAAATGAAACAGAAGAGTAGGAATCCTTCCTCAAGCCAAAAAAGAATTCAAATATATTTTGAGAATAATAAGAAATCACAATGAGTGAATCAGTGTGGAAAGAGGAATACATCCCACTAAATCAAAAGTGAGAACAAGAGGAGTATTAATGAATTAGTATAACCAGAACACATTTTATCATCTTTCTTCTCCTTCATTTTCAATATCTGAAATAGGATAGCATGTTGCCTTTCTTCTACTTCCAAAATCAAGTTTGAAGTTCACTTTGACAAGCCCTATTACTCATGAAACTCTCTGCATGACATAAGCTAGGTAGGGTGTGGAGTCCAAACATTGTGGCCAGAGTCAATATCCAGAAAGCCACACTGGACAGGAGGTGGCAAACACAAGCAAAAGCCAGGTACATATTCAGGGTTTGGGAGGAAAGACTGGGAAAAATATCTTGGGATTTTGTACAGTTAGGCAGTTCTACTTCGTTGATTCCAAGACAAGAGTTATCTCCCCTCTGTCCTAATTTTAAGCAACATTTGGTAGATTAGATTAGAAAAGGTGCCAGGTAGATGTTGCTAGGATGATCAAGAACTTTACGGTTGCTTGTAACTGTAGGACACAGGCAGTATTAGCAGAGGACAAAGTTGGGGGGAGGGTGATTTTCATAGTTCTTTCATGATACTATCATTCTAGTTGAAAAAAATCTTGTCCTCAAGTGAGAGAGATAGTTTCATCTGGGAGCAATAATGGGGTAGATGGGAATAGACTAGAGATATTAAATCAGGAATAGACCTAGATATTAAAAGAATAATGAGGACATTTGAAAGCAGGGGAAAACAAAGAATACAAATTTAAGTGAAAATGAAGAGCCAATTGTTATCTGGGATGAAAGTCAAGATAGTATTGGCTAGACTCAACATAAGGCACCAGTTTCTAGTGTGCCAAAGACTGAGACAAAAATTTAAAAGCCTCATGAAGTTGTGCAATTTCTATTAGCAATGATGGAGTTTAAATCTGGGTGTATATATGACTGGACAGGACCTGGGATCAGATGGAGGAGTGAGCTTTATTTCCTGAGACCCACACCCATAAATGAAGACTTGGATGTTCAACCAGAGAAGAGGAGGACTACAGAGGAAGGAGCTTGGTAATGGGGATAAGAGCAGAGCATTTTTCTCCCTTCCATACTCAAAACTTACCTTCCTTCTCTTCCCCTTAGAATCTCAACATAAGCAATCTTATGGACAACACCACTGCAGAATCTTGACAGGGTCCCACCCCATCCCAATCTTAGCATTTATTCCCCAAAAATGGCTATACAAAATTCCCAGATGATACCAAACAGCAATGCCTTTGCTTTTCCAGGCATCTCATGTGCAAAAAGGGAGCTGTGAAGTTAGGAAAGGGTAGATGAATGACCAGTTCTATTCATGGTTTCCTCCCAGAGTGGTCCAAAGCAAAGGTCCAGCATATTGCTAAGGCCTATGAGCTCCATTGCCTGCCTGCCTAAGAACAGTGTCAGGCTGAGAGGTCCTTGGCTGCCGGTATCTCTCAGTTCCCAGCCAAAAATTTTCCCAGCCATGAAGTTCCCTTTGTATGCATCTGTCTGAAGATCCTGGCTTCATCTGGCCCTCCCTCTCAGCCTTCATGTTATGTAGCCACTGGTGTGCTAAGACCTCAGACCAAGCAAGGTTGGTTTCCCTCCAGTCCTATGAAAGACACAACTGTTTATATTGGAGGTTTGCTCAACAAATGTTGGCATGGAATGTCAGATGGCTTTCTGAAAATCACTGAAATCACAGTCATGTAGAAGACTGACTAAATTATATCACTAATATTTAAGGAAAGAATGGCAATGAATTCAATAATTGCTCTGAGCATAATGGGGGATGAGCTCTGCCTAGCTCCTGGTGGTCTCTCCCTCAACTTCATCTCATCTACCTTAATCCTTGGGCTGAGAACCAGAAGTAAGTCTAGACCAGGATACCTCTTAACATGAGTGATGCGGGGAAAGAGAGTGATAGATTCAGAGGTAGATACGCTTCCTTCAAGTATCAACAAAAATTCTGCTTTCTGGTCTTAATGTTAGTGAGTTTATTACCCATTTACCTTGTAGGAACATAGTGGTTTCCTTATTGTCTCCTCCATTAGAATGTAATCTCTTTGAAGACAGGACTTGTTTTGCCTTTCTCTTTGTATGTCCTGGGGTGATGGTCAATTCACCCCTCCTTAGGAAATTTCGTGGTTTCCTATTCCTGGAGGCTCATCATATTAGCCCTGGACTTAGTGAAGTCACACCCTACCCTTGGTCCATTGAGGCTCAGAACTCTGGATATCAAGAGATTCACCAGTCTTAACTTCCCTGGCAACTGGGATTATAGGCATCCCCATATGTTGAGCATCTGTAATACATATGTATGTTTTATAGACCATGTATAAATACACACATAAATATATAGATACCTGTTTTTACATATATCCATATATCTATCTATATCTATATGTGTGTATGTGTGTCTACATAATATAGTATGGTTTTTGGTTGGGTTTTTTTAGGTTTTTTCCAAGTCAAATGGGATTAAGTGGCTTGCCCAAGGCCACACAGCTAGGTAATTATTAAATGTCTGAGGCTGGATTTGAACTCAGGTACTCCTGACTCCAGGGCCGGTGCTCTATCCAATGCACCACCTAGCTGCCTTATAGTATGTTTTTAAACTTAAAATTTTCTGGTTTATAAAGAAAAGCAATTCTATTGGAGCATAGTCATATAACTATAAGATGTAAACCAGGTTACAGGTAACCAACAAGCCCATTGGGGTAAGTTAAAGGGATGTCTATCCCCAGCAGGTAACATGGTATAATGGATAGATGAGAACAATTTGTTTCTTTTTTTTATTAGTTTGGGTTTCTTTAGGTTTTTTGCAAGGCAAATGGGGTTAAGTGGCTTGCCTAAGGCCACACAGCTAGGCAATTATTAAATGTCTGAGTCTGGATTTGAACTCAGGTACTCCTGACTCCAGGGCTGGTGCTCTATCCACTGCGCCACCTAGCCACCCCCTGTTTCTTTTTTTTTTTTATTTATCTTGAGTTTGACAAATTTTCCCCTGATCTTACTTCCCTCCCCCCCCACCCCACAGAAGGCAATCTATCAGTCTTTACATTGTTTCTATGGTATACATTGATCCAAATTGAATGTGATGAGAGAGAAATTTTATAAGGAAGAAACATAAAGCATAAGAGATACCAAGATCAGGCAATAAGATATCAGTTTTTTTTTTCTAAATAAAGGTAATAGTCCTTGGTCTTTGTTCAAATTCCACAGTTCTTTCTCTGGATACAGATGATATTCTCCATTGCAGAGAGCCCCAAATTGTCCCTGGTTGTTGCACTGATGGAATGACCGAGTCCATCAAGGTTGATCATCACCCCTATGTTGCTGTTAGGGTGTTTTTCTGGTTCTGCTCATCTCACTCAGCATCAGTTCATGCAAATCCCTCCAATTCCCTGAATTCCCATTC
Source organism: Macrotis lagotis (assembly GCF_037893015.1). NCBI lineage: Eukaryota > Metazoa > Chordata > Mammalia > Peramelemorphia > Peramelidae > Macrotis > Macrotis lagotis. Next base: position 70,863,341 of record NC_133661.1, on the reverse strand, counting down.
CTCCTGGTTTCTAATAGAACAATAGTGTTCCATGACATACATATGCCACAATTTGTTAAGCCATTCCCCAATTGAAGGACATTCATTTAATTTCCAATTCTTTGCCACCACAAAAAAAGAGTTGTTGTGAATGTTTTTGTACAAGTGATGTTTTTACTCTTTTTCATAATCTCTTCAGGGTATAGACCCAATAGTGGTATTGCTGGATCAAAGGGTATGCATATTTTTGTTGCCCTTTGGGCATAGTTCCAGATTTCTCTCCAGAAAGATTGGATGAGTTCACAGTTCCACCAACAATGTAATAGTGTCCCAGATTTCCCACAACCCTTCCAACAATGATCATTATCCTTTCTGGTCATATTGGCCAGTCTGAGAGGTGTAAGGTTTTACCTCAGAGAAGATTTAATTTGCATTTCTCTAATAAGTACTGATTTAGAGCAATTTTTCATATGACTGTGGATTGCTTTGATCTCATCTGTAAATTGCCTTTGCATATCCTTTGACCATTTGTCAATTGGGGAATGACTTTTTTTTAAAAAAAAATTGACTCTGTTTTCTGTATATTTTAGAAATGAGTCCTTTGTCAGAAACATTACTTGTAAAGATTGTCTCCCAGTTTACTGCATTTCTTTTGATCTTGGTTACAATGGTTTTGTCTGTGCAAAAGCTTTTTAATTTAATGTAATCAAAATCATCTAGTTTGGTTTTAGTGATGTTCTCCATCTCTTCCTTAGTCATAAACTGCTTCCCTTTCCATACATCTGACAGGTAAACTAGTCCTTGATCTTCTAGTTTGTTTATAGTATTGTTTTTTATGTCTAAATCCTGTATCCATTTGGATCTTATCTTGGTATAGGGTGTGATGTATTGGTCTAATCTAATTTTCTTCCGAACTTCCAATTTACCCAGCAGTTTTTATCGAAGAGAGAGCTTTTATCCCAGTAGCTGGACTCTTTGAGTTTATCAAACAGCAGATTACTATAATCGTTTCCTCCTATTGCACCTAGTCTATTCCACTGGTCCACCATTCTATTTCTTAACCAATACCAGATAGTTTTGATGACTGATGATTTATAATATAATTTTAGATCAGGTAGGGTTAAGCCACCTTCTTTTGCACTTTTTTTCCATTAAATCCTGGGAAATTGTTGATTTTTTATTTTTCCATATGAATTTACTTACAACTTTTTATAATTCATTAAAGTAATTTTTTGGAATTTTGATTGGCAGTTTAGTTTTGGTAGAATTGTCATTTTTATTATATTAGCTCTACCTATCCATGAGCAGTTGATGCTTGCCCAATTATTTAAATCTGATTTAATTTGTGTGAGAAGTAGTGTTTTATAATTGTTTGAGAAAAGTTTCTGAGTCTGCCTTGGCAAATAGATTCCCAAGTATTTTATATTGTCTGAGGTTACTTTAAATGGGATTTCTCTTTCTAGCTTTCTGCTATATCTTGCTAGTCATATATAGAAAAGTTGAGGATTTATGAGGGTTTATTTTATATTCTGCAACTTTGCTACAAGAGAACAATTTGTTTCAATGGTCACACAGGCAGCCTTGTCAGGCATTGGAGACTCCAAGGTCATCCATTGCATCCTGGGCTACCACCAGTATTCTAGACTTTTATCCTGTCACAGGATTTTTTATGGTTCAGGAAGAAAAAGTGAGTTGACAACTAATCACAACTCTACCTCACTTAAATCCAGTTCAAGTGCAAATGAAGGAAGACCAGATCTGTGACGTTATTTATCCTCTTTGAAACAAAGGACAAATAACAATGGAGCCTAACACAAAGTAACAGCTTAACAAATGGTTGTTGTCTTAACTGGAAAACTCTGTATTACAACCAAAAGAGGCATAGAAATAAAACTCTTCCCAGACACCCAAAGATCTAAATTCCACCATTAATGTCTTTTTGTTTGTCAGAATAATCACTAGCCTCTCCCTGCCCTCTTGAAAAAAAGTAAATTATCCAGGAAGAGCTAATATATTAAATCCCTAAAACCTCAGTTTCAATCAGTTTATCAGTGGCTTTCCTCCAGACTAAGAATTCCCTTATAGCACTTTGAGGTTTTCAAAGAACTTTCTTCAAAACAATCTTTTGTGGTAGAGAACAAAAGTATTATAGGAGGCAGCATAATACAGTACAAAACTCACTTACTCTAATCAGAAGACCCATGTTCAAATCCTACTCCTATGCTTATTGCTTTTGTGCTGTTTCTTAAGTCACTTAAACCTGGGTTTCCTCATTTGTAAAACAAAAGGAATTGGGTTTCCAACATTTCTTCATGGGAAAATCATTTCCTCAATATTTCAATTAGACATAGAACTAGATGGATTCTAAGATGATTTGAAAGGTTATCTAATCCTACTCATATTTGAAACAGTAAAATTTCCTACCATATTCCCAATAAATGATCATCCAAACTTAGCTTGAAGATCTCTGTTGAGTTGCAACTGAGAGAGCTCATTCCACACTGATTCAATTCTAACTTTTAGGAATTTGCTTTTCCCTATATCTAGCCTCTTTTTAAATTTCCAACCTTTGTGGCTAATTTTGTCCTCAGAGTCAAGCAAAAACAAGTCTAATCTCTCTCTTCCCCATGACAACCCTTCAAATATCCTTTAATAATAATAATAGTATTATAATACTTCATAACAATGTCATTTATATCATTCTTTAATAGTTCAGAGTGCTTTATATCCATTATCTCACTTTATCACATATCACTTCCCAGTCCCAACCTTCTTTTTAATGGACTAAACATCCCTAGTTCCCTTAAGTGATTTTGGCAGGGACTCTTATCTTGGTTGCCCTACTTTGCACATTTGGGAGGTAATGAAAGTATTTACTGAAAGTTGGTGTACAGAACTGAACAGGATACTCCAGATGTAGGGAATAAAGAACAGTGCAACAGAACTCTTAGCTCTCCTTTTCTGCATATTCTGCCTCTCAATGCAACCTGCTTTAGTGTTTTTTTGGGGGGAGAGGGGTTGTTTGTTGTGGTGTTGTTGTTGGCAGCCATATTACAGTGCTGACCTTTTTTGACAGTGCTGACCTTTTTTGAGCTAGCAGTCTAATAAAATCCTAAGGTACCTTTGAAGAAAACAAAAGTAGTCTTGCCATGCTTCCCACATTTTATATTGCAAAGTTATTTTTTTAAAACTTAAGTATAGGGAGGCTAGGTGGCACAGTGGATAGAGCACCAGCCCTGGAGTCAGGAGTACCCGAGTTCACATCTGGCCTCAGACACTTAATAATTACCTTGCTGTGTGGCCTTGGGCAAGCCACTTAACCCCATTGCCTTACAAAAACTAAAAACAAAAACAAAAACAAAAACAAAAAACCTTAAGTATAAAAATAAAGTTTATTTATCCTTATCCACTTTGATTTATTAGCTTGGACATAATGTTCTAACTTGTCGAGATCTTTCTGGATTTCAGTTCTGTCATTTAGTGTTTTAGCTAGCCCTCCCAGGTTTGTATCACCTTAAAAATTCACTAAGCCACTGTCTTATCCAAGTCACTCATCAAAAATATGAAAGAGCAAAGGGTCAAACATCAATTCTTGGAGTACTCCACTGAAGACTAGTTTCCTAAATGACATAAAACTATGAATGTCTAGACTCTATGTGCTCAGACATTCAACTGGCTCTGAATCCAACCAACTGTACAATCTAGGAGACATGTGTGCTCTCACTATCTTTCTACTTACATTGCATAACAACTCATTATTTTAGTGTGCTCATGTATTTTTGTCTAGACTTGAGATTTTATTGGTGTAGGGATCTTTCCCAGTAAGGAAATACCTTCTACCAATCCAAATCAGCAAATATTCTTCAACTTGTAGCCTTAGAGAATTGCCTAGAGCACTGACACATTAAGTGACTTGTCCAAGGGTAATACAACCAATAGAGGTCAGAGACTAGACTTGAATGAGGCCAGTTCTCTAGTCATTCTGTTATATTGCCTCTCATCAGCTTCCTATTAGCCAACTTTCTTATGTCCTTTCCAGTCTAGAAATCATTCCCCTTGGCAAAGAAAACAAGAAAATTAAGAATTGAAAAGTTAAACCTCTTCTCTGCTGTTTGTTCTTATTTTCATCCATTGGGAATAATGATCATTTTTTTCTATCCTTTTTTCTTCAATGTAACTTTAAAAAAAATACTTTTTCAAATTTTCCTCATTAACTTTAGCTCATGTCTTTAAATTTCTTCATTAATCTTACTTTATACAGATCTTTGGTATTCCTGGCACCAGGAGTGTTCTGGAGCCAGCTTGTATTGGCTCACAGAGAGCTGATTATTAAATTTTCAATGTGAAATGTGTTCAATGTGTGAATGTGTTTATACCTCAGAAATCAGCAAATGCTAAAAAATCTGTTCTTGATTTATTGTTTTGTTAAGACTTAAGAAAGTGATTAAGAAAATGTTAGTAACAAAATTAAATTTTAAATGTATCCTACATATTTTCTTTCAGAAATCTGATTGTTAAATATTCACCAGCACCTTCCTTCCTGTTACTATTCTTCCTGGACTATGTTATGTGCATTTATATTTATCCTCAATGACCTACCCTTGCTTCCATCTTCTGTAATTGTCTTTGAAAATATCTTTAGGGGTGAGGCTAGGTGGTACAGTGGATAGAGCACCGGCCCTGGAGTCAGGAGGACCTGAGTTCAAATGAGGCCTTAGACACTTAATAATTACCTAGCTGTGTGGCCTTGGGCAAGCCACTTAACCCCATTGCCTTGCAAAAACCTAAAAAATGTCTTTAGGGTGGGGAGGAAGGGGAAGGAAAAAAGGAGGAAGGGAAGAGTTACATGATAACTTTATTATATACTTTAAGTGAATAGCAAATTGTACATAATAGATTTGCAGTTTCTTATGCAATCACACTGTTTTTATACTAGTAATGGAAATACTTGTTTTATTCTATTAATTAAAAATAAACAAACACATGAATAAATGATTTTTTAATAAAGAAAAATATAGTAGTTGGTTTGTCAGTTTCTACTAACATCCACATTAGAAACATCAGCAATTGCCCCTTTATTCCATTCTCATTAGAATGATTTCTAATTGTTTAAAATATCATTCTTGATAGCTTCTCATTCATCCTAAATTTTTAGTACATGGGATTCTAATTAGCCTTTTGCTGAACCTCCTGAAATCCTCTCCCCAAATTTAGTCTATGTAGCAAACTATTCCTGGCTTTCCTCTTCCTCTTTCTCTATCACAAATTGCAAAATGGAATTATTTCTTTTCCCTTGCCCCTAGAGGAATGCTTTCTTTTCAGCTATTTCCTTATCATTTCCACCCACAACCAATTGGTTCATTTTTGAACAAATTTTTCCTATTTATAAAAATCAGAGCCAGAATAGATCTTTTCTTTTTGTTAGTTCCCCTATCTTTTGAAAAATGAAATTATTAAGGCAAACATCATCAGTTGTACTTCTCTGGATAGAGTCCAAAAGGATGTCTGGATAATTTAGATCCCAATCCACCCCCCACTACTATGTCATACTTCTGTGACAGTAGTGTTATCTGTTTCCCAAACTTCCAAAGTATTTCCCTATTTCTAGTCTTGGTTTCCAGTTTAAGAACTCAGAGGTCACAATGGTATAATGTCTTACTCCAACATCTTCACTATGGCAGGTCACAACAACTCTAAATTGTAGTAGATAGTTTTATGAGTTGCTAAGACTGAAAAAATGAATTATATCTTGGCCAGTCTCTCTGGTAATAAACCCAATGAACTTAGCTAGTTCTTACACCATGACTCCAAATCTGTTATATGACTTGTACAAAAAATTGTTCTGGCTTGGTGGGCCTTGATAGAGCACTTAATCCATCAACTAGCATTTATTAAGTGCCTACTATGTGCTAAGCAGTAGAAATACAAAAAAGGGCCAAAAATCAGTTCCTGCTCTCAAAGAGTTAACAGTCTAATTCCTAATTCATTAGTAGATTGTCTAAAAAATATGAGGTGTTGGAAAATATCTTTAGTTGAAAAGCATAATTTTAGGATACACATAAGTAATTTTTCCTAATATTTAATCTTTTCATTTAAAAATATTACTGAATAAAAATATACATTGAAAATATTTGGAGTTTGAAGATGGTAATGGTACGATACGATATTTCAAAAATCTTTCTTATAATAACACCAGAAAAATATTTGTAAGTCCTTAAACACTGGAAAGCACTAAAAATTGGAAGCAATAGACACATTGAATGTTAAAAGTTGATAGAGTGTTATAAATAAGCCAATATTATTTCTTCATTTTATTATAATTCTATGGAATTGTGAGGCTTCCCAATAACTTCATAACAATATTTTACTAAATAAAATAACCAAACCATTCAGTTTTCTGCAGTAGTAAAAGAAAAAAATCTAGAAAAAAAATTTCCTTCATTAAAACCTAGAATTACAAATGGAACTTGAATCTATATCCAAGTATTAAGCACATATATTGCTATATGAAAAAATTCAATTTAATAATTTATAATACAGAAATCTAGTCAGTATTCTTCATTAATTATCCATGTTGTAGGGCAAATCATTATTAAAATTTTAAAGTTGAATTAATCCCAGTCTTGCAGTTTCCCAAAGAGCAATTTTGACTTCAGAACAAGAATGAGAGGAATAGGGTAATTCCCATCGTGCACTTTTCCTGGAAGACAAATCTTAAGAATACATCTCCAGCATTGGAAGGGAGTGTAGATTGATTGTCTATTTTAACTACTTCATTTTACAGACAAGAAGACTCTGAGGTCCAGAAAGAAGAAATAATTTGACCAACATCATAGAAGTAGTAAGCAGCTATGCTAGAATTTGAATTCAAATTTTTTGTTTCCCAAACCTGGAGAACTTTTCCTGCATCATGCTGCACTTAAGAGATAAAGGAAAGAGAAAGGGAGAGAATATATGATTTCTTCTTTAAATTAAAAAAATGATTTATTCTATAGTTAGTAATCATGAACAATACATTCAGATTTAAAGAAAAGAAAAATGAAAACTTATTGTAATCATTAATCCAACTACTTACATTTCATTTAAATATATTTGGCATGCTATTAGTTTCCATATCCTTTTCTGATGTACTTTAATCCCCATGTGTTTTTTAAATCATGTTGTTTTTATTATTGTTTCTTTTTTAAATTTGCATTTATTTTATTTTTAATTTATGGAATAAAAAAAGCATTTCTATAATATGGTTTAATTTTTAAAAGATGATTGTACATGAAACTTCAAGTTTTTATGTATAATGTGTTATTCCTTTTAAATAAGTAGCAAAGTTGCCATATAAATTTCTTTTTTTTCTTCCCTCCCTCCTATGAGGGAGGGAATATATATGTATATATGGATGGATGTATATGCATGTGTGTGTACGTATGTAAAATCATTCTATATATACTTTTATTCTTTTAGTTCTTCCTCTGGATGTAGATGGCATATTCCTTCATATTTTTTTTGTAGTCAAATAGGGTATTTCTAATAATCAAAATGACTTATTGTTTCAAAGTTGTTCTTAAAATAATATTGCTGCTCCTGTACACAATGTTCTCTAGGTTCTGCATATTTCATTCTTTATTATTTCATGAAAGTCTTTTTTCTAAGATCATTGAGCTCATCATTACTTACAGCACAGTAGTATTCCATCACAATCATACACCATAACTTATTCAATCATTCAAAACAAAATTATTAATTCAATATTATGGTCAGTATTTGCTATTCTGTCTTTGCTTCTTATATTCTACATCACTTATATATCTCCAAGAGTCTCTGAATATTTATTATTTTTTCTTCAAATACTCAAATAAATTTGAGATCTAGTACTGAGAGTACATAGATCACAACCCAATTATACCATGACTCTTTGCTATGTTCTCCCATGTATGCACCACAGTGGGTTGGCTCATTGTACTGGAGGCCCTTCTAGCTTGCTGATGAGGTTACTAATAGAATACTGGGGATTATCCTTTATCCTTTCTTCTCATCATCTGATATTCAATCTTATTTTTTTATCCAGACATGTTTGAATGACATAGTTATGATATTGTGAGTTATGGGACGTTCTAATCTCTGAAGAATCAAAATGAAGTGTATTTAGAGAGGAATGAAGAAGTACATGGAACTATGAATAGGCTGCAACATATTACAGGTAATTATTATTTTTAATTGTGTAGTAACATTCTATTTTATTCATATACCACAATTATTTTAGTCATTGGACTGAAATCATTGCATATGGGTTTGTTTCTAATATTTTTGACATTCTGAATAAAACTTGTATGTGTGTATTTCTAAGCATAGGATTTTTTATGTTATTTTCATAACATTTTCAGGACAGAGTTCTAGTAGGATGATCATGGATCATTATATATATATATATATATATATATATATATATATTTATGTATATATAAACATTTGTACATTTGATACAATTTTGCTTCCTTTAAAAGCTGCATCCATTCATAATACTGTCAACTATGTAATTATCTGCCTGTTTCATCAAGATGTCATCAATATGAAATTTCACCTTTTTTAATTATTCTTTTTAATTTAAAAACTTTGTTTAAATTCTCATTTCTCTATTAGATAAAATGAACAGTTTTTCAAGTAGCTTTTCAAAAATAGTCCCTGTAAGCATAACAAGAAAATACGGTACTCAAAGAAAAGTGTTTGGGAAACAAGTTTTGGAAGTGAAAAATAATCTTATTCATTTATATTAATTCCTTACAGATTTTAGATTTCAATTTTTCTCAGAAATACTTATGACAATATTTTTTCCAATATGTTCTCTTTTATTTTTTGGACTTTTTACTTCTTCTTGACCAAAACCACTTAGTGTTTAGATAATCAAATCTATTTATTTTGTCTCTGATAATTTCACTTTATTTTTTGAATAAATAAAATGTAATGTTCTCTATAGTAGCAACTGTTATTTTATTGTTCTAATTCATTATGATTATTAAAAATTTTCCACTTATTACAGAATCTGTTGTATATTATGAATCAAATTCCATTTTTGTCTTACTGCTTTCCAATATTTCCAAGGTTTATTGAAATAATGATTCATTTCCTCAATTGCTTATGATCTTGAACTATCAAGTACTATTCTATTATGTCTCTTTAGTTCTTATTTGGGATTATTAATTCCATTGACTTACTTTTCTACTTTTTCATCCAATACCCAAGAGTGTTGATAATTACCACATAATGGAAAAATTTGAGGCTTGGAGATATAAGCCTCCTCTACCATAATCATTTCTTCATAGTTATTACTAATGTTTTCTCTTTTTTTCTGATAAACTGCCATGAATTCATCTAATTCTGTGTTTTTAGTGGCATTGTATTAAATCTATATATTATTTGGTATTATTTGGTATCTATATATTAAAGTATTTCCTACCTTAATAATGGTTTAGTCCAGCCTTGAATATTGAATATCTCTGGTATTTCATTCTGCCTCTGTTATTCAAATTAGTGTAGAGTTGTGTTTCTGTGGGGTGTATATGTATGTAAATTAGTTAACAAAGAAGTGTTTACTTCATTTTGAAGAAATTGAAAATGGCATACTTTGTTTTTTTCTTAGAGATCTATATGAATGTTTATTTTTATGATTTCATCATATATTTCTGTAACACAAATGAAAAGTAAAATGGTAGAAGATGCTTGATAGGTCTCTTAAATCCTACTGGAATCATGTAATATGTAACCACAAAGGTAAACATGATGCAAAATAAATACAAGACCAAAGACAGAGGGGTTCTGATCAATCAGGGGTCTTTCCTGGGTCTCATTTCCCCTTCATGGGAGAGTAAGCAAAGCATACCCAAAATACTGTTTCCTTTCATAGGGTATGTTGAACTTAATCATCCAATCAATATATTACATAGTATACAGATGAGAATGCTGAAATTCTGAGAGTGGAGTGATTTGTCCAAGGTCACAAAGGAAAAAAATCTGTTGTGAAGTTGAATAAGTCATTTTTGTGCCTTGTATAAAAAAGGACAATACTTTGTCTATCTTCACCTGTCTAGGACTTCACCAACCAAGTAAGACTATGGAGGGAAGAAGGAAGGAAGGAAGGAAGGAAGGAAGGAAGGAAGGAAGGAAGGAAGGAAGGAAGGAAGGAAGGAAGGAAGGAAGGAAGGAAGGAAGGAAGGAAGGGAGGGAGGAAGGAAGGGAGGGAAGAAGGAAGAAAGAAGGATAGAAGAAAGAAAGGAAAAAAGGAAGAAGGAATGAAGGAATGAAGGGAAGCAGGGAGGCAGGGAGGGCAGAAGGAAGGAAGGAAAGGAGCAAGGAAGAAAAGAAGAAAAAAGGAAGGATGGAGAAAAAAGGAAAGAAGGAAGCAAACAAGTAAGGAAGGCTTTCTGAAGCACTTAGTAAGTTCCAGACACTTACTGTACTTATTTATTTCTGGGTATACAAATATAAGCAAAAAATAAATCTGTCCTCAAAGAGCTTACATTCTAACAGAGAAGACAAGACTTAAAGGGGAGATTGGGATAGGAGGAATAAAGATACTAAGGCATAGTTTTAAAGTCTAAAAGCCAAGAACAGGGTCAGAAGAGGAGCAAAGGCTTAACTTCCTCCACACACTAGAAACCCCCAAGTGACCTCCTCAGTGGGAACAATGGGCAGACCTTACCGAGGGATGTTCTACTTTAAAAACTGTAGGGATCACTGGATATTCCAGAACAAGGCAAACCTAGGTGCTAAAGTAAGTTTCCAGTGGCCAAGGCTAATTAGTCTAGGTACTAGGAGAAGAGAATGTGATTGGAGTTGGATTTCCTTTTTTTTTTTAAGAAAAAGGTTGACTGCAAGGATTTCCATGAACTAATGCTGATCAAGATGAGAAGAACCAGAAAAACATCATACACCCTAACAGCAACATGGGGGTGAGGATCAACCTTAATGGACTTGCTCATTCCATCAGTGCAACAATCAGGCACAATTTAGGGCTATCTGTGATGAAGAATATCATCTGTATCCAGAGAAAGAACTGTGAAGTTTGAACAAAGACCAAAGATTATTGCCTTTAATTCAGAAAAAAACTATCTCTTATACTTTATTTTTCTTCCTTAAGGATATGATTTCTCTCTCATCACATTCAACTTAGATCAATGTATGTCATGGAAACAGTGGAAAGGCTAACAGACTGCCTTCTGTGGGGGGTGGGGGGAGGGAAGCAAGAATAGGGGAAAATTGTGAAACTCAAAATAAATAAAATCTTTCTTTAATTAAAAAAGACAGTACTTATGTTCAATATACTATTGAATTATGTGACTTTTCTCAAATAGTAAGAATATTAGCAACAAAAATTAAAAATAAATGAATTTGTATGTTACATCATAATTTTCAAAATACTTCTACATATTATCTTACTTAATCCTTACATATTTTTCCTTGTGACAAATTGTACTCATATATTCTATGTATTTGTAAAGAGTCACTGAATTGAAGTGCAGGCTTAGAAACTAGGAAGATTTGCATTTAAGTCCTGCTTCTAACACATCCTGACTATGTGATTCTAGAAAAGTCACTTAATTTCTCAGTGCCTCCTTGCACTGAGGAGGAAATTTTCTAATTAGGAATTTTCTTACTGATGAACTCACAAATTCAGTATAATTCCACACATTTAAAATTATTTTCCTCCTACCAGGCAGAGCCAAACACATTTCTTAAAGCAATGTATATGAATGTATTTTAAATTCAATAAAAATTTAATGTTCAATAAAAAAAATATTCCCCCCTTCCATTTGCTTCATTCTTTTTTCCATACTATGTTTTGCCCTCCTGGTCTTCTCAGCCTGATTTATTTACACATTTATAGGTTTCTGCTTTCTTCCTACCCAAGAGAGTCTTTAATTCCAAAATCACAATTCTTTGTTCTCTGCCCTTTAGTTTTTTTCTCCCCTTTATTTTTTAATAAGATTCCATAAACTCTTTGTAACTGTAGCTTGCTCAGTTTTCCCCCATAACCTTGGATAACTGACTCCAAAAAGTCTTTCCCTCTGGCCCATTCAGGAATCAGAAGTTGCTCTAATCTGTCTCCTCTCCATATCCTTCTCATAGAATCATAGTTTGGGAGATGAAGGGTATCTAAGATATCATCTCATCTGTCACAAACTGATTAAGACCCAATTTAAGTATCAAACATAGTCACCTTGTGGAAACTTCTTTGTGCATAGGTCCTCTCCAGAATATTTTCAGAGGTCAGTCATAAAAATCAAAGGCAGCTAGACTAGAATTGCCATTAGGGCAAATAGCCAATAGGCAGGCAACTAGCATTTGCTAAATATAATATGTTGGATACTAATAGCTAGAAACAACAAATAGAAGAAAAAATGAAAGTAGTCCCTCCCCTCATTGAGCTTACAGACCAAATGGAGAAGATAACGCATAAAAAGATATGGTAGGTCAATTTGACGAAATTCAAATGCTCAGCATCCAGGAAAACAGTGCCATGGTCAACCTAGGGCCAGTCGCAAAATGGAGGGCCTAGAAAGGAACTCACCAAGGGGGTAGGAGTGGGGGAATGTTACAGAAAGTGGCATAGTGGAGGGATATTCCACAATGAGAAGACCAAGACCTTCCAACATAAGCTGAAGTCACATAACAAATTTGCAGAATAGAAATTCCCCATAGGACAATACTTCCAGTAAATCATTCAATCCATACAGAATACTGAAGTTGTCCATTTCTTGACTGAAAATATAATAATTGCAATACCCCCAAATTCCTCTTATTATATTAAGAGTAGTCATAGAATCCTCAGGTGCTAGATTAGGGAAAGGTTGAGGAAGGAGAGAAGTAAAGATCTGATCCCTACTATTATTCTGCACCTCAGTCTCTTTTATCACTAAAATAAAGGGATTACACCAAATAACCACTAAATGCCCTTCTAAATCAAAACCTTTGACTAAGATGCCTGAGGAGTACTAGGAGTACTAGGAGCATCCCTGGTTGTGTCCCTTCCCTGATTTTCCCCATCCCACACATCCCAGACTAAGTAGGGATTTTAGCAGTTTTTCCCAGTTTGGAGGTATAGTCCCAGTTGGGGTATCCGAACGTTCCTATTACATTACCAGTATTAACAATGATTCTTCTGCACAATCCTTCTGTGCTCCCTTTATTGCTTCCAATTAAGTCATAGGACCTTACCTTAAATATACCAAATCAAAAGACCTATTGTATTCAGCATTGACTGATTCATCTGCTTCTTCTTTTCTTAGTTTCATTTAAGTCTTATCAAGCCACCTCAATTTTCACAATGAGAGGTAATAGCTTTATTAACCAGACCACATATAAAAGGAGGAAAAAGAGTAGAAGGGGAAGGAAGGAAAGACAAGAAGGAATCGAAGGAAGGAAGGAAGGAAGGAAGGAAGGAAGGAAGGAAGGAAGGAAGGAAGGAAGGAAGGAAGGAAAGGGGAAAGGAGAGAGGAAGAAAAGGAAGGAAAAAAGAGAGTAGAAAAAAGTTCAGAAGGGCCATAGGCAAGAAGGATAATGTTGTCACTACCATTTTAAATTTAATAAATTTTTTAAACCAAGCTGTACATAATAATGATTCACAGTTTCACATGTGATCTTCATTTTTCTGCTCTTTGTATGGGGAAAGTTTATGTATATTAATGTCTTTCATAATTAAAAATATATTAAAAGGAAAAGAAGGCTAGTGAGGAGATTTTGAACTATTTTATATAAGGAACCATTGAAGGAACTGGAGATATTTAGTCTAAAGAAAAGCAAGGCATGAAATTCCCTAAATGCTTTAAAGATCATTGTGTGAGAGATTGGGTCTATTTTGGTTAGCCCTAAGATAGGAACTAAGATAAATGGGTAGAAATTAAGGGGTGGGAGATTTAGGTTTAACATGAGGAAGGAACAAGGACAAGAATTAAATGGTATTAGAAAACATGGATATGTTGTGATTTGTATCAGGGAAGGAAAAATACCCACATCAATGAGATCATGATCAGTTGAAGCATTGATTGAACTTCCTAACAATGAGGGCTGTTCAAAAATAGAACTGGCTGTTTTATTAAGGGATTCAAACAGAGGCATGCTGACTAACAATTAGAAATAATAAATAAATGAGATTCTTACACTTGAAAGGAAATTATCCTAAAGTTGTTTCCAAATCCAAGTGCCCTTGTTTTATTGTTTGTTTGATTAAATATGATTTTTTTCATCTAAACATAATTGATAGCCCTCCCCCTTCCCCTCTTTGGCCTATCCATGACTTCTTCCAAGTTCACTAGGCAGTTATTTAGTATTCTTTCTGTTACTAACACTAAGACATTGCTAGTGAGAGAAGTGTGGCATGGGACAGAAGAGGAATCTTAGACTCAGGATAACCTGGGTTCAAATTTTACCTTTGATATGTACTGATTCCATGATCCTATGCCCCCTTAACCTCTTAGTGCCTCAGGCAACTCTGCAAGGTACAGATTGATATAGAGAAAACACCACTCCATACATCAATAAAATTGTAGGGCTAGACCAAAACAAATAGTCATGTTCAAATCCTGCCTCTGATTTTTTTCTAGCTGTGTGACCTTGAGCAAGTCACTTAAACTCTCTGAACCTCAGTTTCCTCATAGGTAATGAGGACTGAACAAGTTGATGTAAAGCCTTTTATAATTCTCAATTTATGACCCTAAGTATGAATTCTATTGAGATAAAGCATAATTTGTAAAATGAAACAAAAGAAATATTTAATATTGCTCATTATAAAGTACTAGCAATAATAAAGCTTTGAGATTTTGCAAGGCAATTTCTCTTTTTGGGTTATAGTACCTGTACACATTCCACAGAATTCTAAATATTAATGAGGGTGCCAAAGTGCACAGACAGATACAAAGAATGGCCAGTGCAAAGTCAGAACATTATTAACAAGCTAATCATGGCAATTCATTCCATTAGATTCTCTGTGCCCTGCCCAAACACTATTTCATGAGCACCCATCCATGAGCATACACACGCACACACACACACACACACACACACATACACACACACAAACACACACATACACACACACACACATACAGTTACAGATGTAACATTAGCTTTAAGCTCAACTGAAGCTTTGAACTTTTTATTCTATAACATGTCCTAGGAGACCTGAATCACACCACGTACCAAAGGTTGAGGGTCTCTATGAAGTTTCTGCCCTAGTGAGAGAAGATCACCTCAAAGTATGTGATCAAGTTAGCAGGTAATAAACCTGCGGACATTCATTCTTTACTCATGAATTCTTTTTGCTACTATAGGCACCATAAGATGATTCCTTATGCAACTGTAGTTTAAATATGGCAACTTTTTGACATAGACACCTCCCATGAATGTCCAATCAAGCTGATCAAAAACTCTCAGGAAGTCATGGGGAACAATTTCACGAAGGTGAGCAAATCACACTTTCTGAAATGCAGAGTCCACGTATGCACATTCCAAGGATCTGTCTCACTACTCTCAAATCCATTCTTAATATTCTTTGAATCTGTATTCTACTACTAGGTAATTATGGAGGATTAGACATTCAGTCACCAGCAACCTCCTTGGGCTGCTGCCACTAACTCTAATCCACCATTATATGTCCTTCTGGCAGTCACCACCTCCATAAGATTGAATTGCTCACAGGTGTGTCTATTGTTGGTCAAGCTCTGTGACCCTGATTTTCTGCAAGCTCCCTGCATCATGTATAGTCATGGCTGCACCCAGGCCCCACCTGCTAGGCTACTAGCATTCTTTATACTTTAAGAACAAAGTCACTAAACCACTGCAGAGCCCTGACAATGGTTACCGGTAAATCATTTGTTTCTTTATCCTTTGATTGATCCCCAGCTTTAGCCAACATCCTTGTCCCCCCTCCCTAAGCCTTTTGTTACTCCTGAATGAGCTCTGGAAAAAACCCTTCTCTATTAGTGTGTGTTTCTCTTTAAGCATGGTTTTAAACTGGCCACTACCCTCTCATCACTTTCTGTATGCTTAGATGTCTGTATGCTTTACATGCTTTCTCATTTGACCTTCTCTGCCTTTTCTCATCATTTAGCCATGTTTTAATAGACTTTTATCATTTTCTCTTTGATCTTCACTACTTCTGTTTTCTTCATTTTAAGTTTTCCTAGCTAAACTCTAAATTATAGAATCAGGATTGAAAAAAGTTGATAATTAGAAGGACCCAAAGAATTCATGTAGTCCTCCTAAAAGAGTCCACTGTAATGGCAGTCTTATGGTTGATATGGACAGCATAATGACAAAAGTGGTAAAGGAATAAAGGGGAATTCTGGGAGAAAATGATCCTAACATATAAACTGACCATAAACCAAAGAGTTCAACAAAGTGCTGCTTGGTCAACTCAAATTGACTTCTAGTTTCCCAGTTATTGAATCCTTGATTCCAAATTCCCTAGCTCTCACTTCCCATTGGGGGTTTATTTTAATGATTCAGTTTTTGCTTGCATACACCCCCAATTATCTGAACCTTCTCAGCTACATAAACTGTAACTTCTGCCACTCATATACCCCAAATTGTCTTTTGTCCCTTTAGATCCAAGATCTGGGTCACAGCACCAAAGACATAGAATGGGAAGAGACCTCGGAGACCATCAGCTCCTAACCCCTAACTTTATAGTTAAAGAAACTGGGGCCTGATGAAGTTAAGTTACTTGCCTAATGTCACATTGATAGTAGACATTCAAGGTGGAATTTGAAGTGGTGTCAATGTTCTATCCATGTTACCATAAGGCTTCCCTGGTCAAAAACTTCTATCACTTATATAACTCTACCCCACTCTTTGCCCTTCTACCCATACAGGAAATTCCTGGTTGAAACTTCTCCACTGCTCAATCCACAAAAGCTTTAGTCATCACAAAAAAGTCCACATGACCATCCCCCTTATTGGAACTGACCCTGGTAGCTTTTTTTGAGGCAAGAAGCTATATATCAGCCAATACAGAACTCAATCCAATCCAATCCAATAAATATTTATTAGAGACATTTTGATTGGGGGAAAATTTAATAAAAAGGAAAGAAAACCTTACCTATGGCAGGGAGGTGAAAGGCAGGTAGAAACAACACTAAAAGAAGGCAGGGAGTGCAGTTGAACATCTTATTCTGTAGAACTGAAACCAGGCAGAGCAGCAGATGCAAAGTCAAATGTAAGAGTCCAGTTTCTGCCCTTTATAATTGAAGAAAGCATTGGTATGCCTTTCAGCCTTCCACTCAGAGGAGGTAGGAAGCTGAGGGAGATGGTATCAATTAAGGCTTGTGTTAGCAGCATGGTTATTTGATTAGAAGTGATGAATTTATCCTGGGAGGAGTATCTTGTTCCATGGAGTTGAAACTAGGCAGTGCTTCAGATGCCTCTATGGGGCAATGTAGTAGAATGGGCAGAACACCAAACTTGTTATCAGTACAAATTTAGGTCCAAGTTCTACTCAGTTACCTACCAACTGTGTGATCTTGGCCAAGTTACTTGATATTTCTGTTCCATACCTTCTTTTGGACTTTCTTCTTCCTGACTGATGGTGTTCCACTCAGGGAAGAGAGAAGACACTTTAAAGGAGAGGTCAAAACACTTTAATGGTCATATGGACCATGAATAAAAAAGGCTTAGGTACTTTAACTTGGATGTTGTTCTTCATTTTAGTGGAAGAAAATTGGAATGGAGTAAAACCCATGCAGAATTGCATCAATGTCCTAAGGATCTAAGGGAAGCCTTCAGGACCTAGCCCATTAGGTTCTGAGGCAGTGACATATCCAGCAGGAATGCTACATCTGATCATAAATATATAGTCGGACCACTATCTATAGAACCTCCACTAAATTCTACTCTCTCCAAGTACCTAGGTTCTATAGGAGAAAGTGTGCTTTTGAGTGTTGGGGGTTGGAGTATTGGAAGAGGAGAAATATTTGCACTCATGTATGTATATATGAAGTAAATATCCCATATTATATGTATGTATATATGTAAATTGTAGCTAATAATGTATACGATACCCCACAGTTGTGAGAATCTAACACAATGAAACACATGAAATGTTTTGCAAAACCAAAAGCATGATATAAATGTCAATCGTTGTCATCCCTCACACAGAATCAATGCTCTGTTTGAGCACCAGTATAGGTGCTGAAAAAAAATAAGACTTTTGCTTATGGGTGCCTTAGTCACATCATTTTAAAAAACTGCATCCCAACCTTATCTGACATCTTGAAAGGGAATCTGGTTTTCCTTCTCCTTACATAGGTCAGGTGTTTTTATTTTTATTCCTCCACATTCCTCTGTCAAATGCTTCACTTCATTTGAGACATCACCATTGCTTTATCTAAAAAGAAAAAAAAAAGTGATCCTTCATTTTCTATGTAATCTCTTTGGGGTGAGGGTTAGTTGGTGAAGGAAGGGGAGAAATAATCTAAGTGGTCCATGTACTTGATGGCACATTCCACATCTTTAGCAGGTATCAAAATGAGCACCCTTCAATCCTAAATGCTTACAGAATAATTGTAAATTTTATACTTCTTAGGACAATTTTAAAATTCATTCTAACAGAGAATGATTGAACAAATTTTAGTATGCACAGGTATATTGTAGAACTGTTAATGAATGAATGAATGAATGGGAGAAAAATTCAAAGTAAAAAAGGTGAAACTTGCAAGAATTTGAACCTAGGGAAGAAAACAGAACCAACAGAACAATACACTTTATACAATGACCATGATAACTTAAAAAAATATTAAAAGACATCATAATTCAAATTAAATGTTTTACCTCCAGTTTCCATTTCAATAGCATTAGATGTCTTTAAGGAAAGTCAGAGACCAGAAAATGGAAGGGTGAGGCCCTTTTAGATGTAAATGAAGCGTTCTACACCTTAGAAGGAATTCTGAAGCTTTTATTAACTTAATTGCATATGAAAGACCAAGAGAAACAATGTACCTGCTGGAGACTTAAACTGTTTCAATACCATTTTTGTCCTCAGCCGTCTATTTGCATAAGAGCCAACAGGACTCTGGGTAATGTACTACTGGTCACCATAAATTAGAGTAAGATCTCTCATTAAGGAAAGCCAGTTCTGAAGCACAACTCCCGGTTGAAAAGTCTAAATTTCTGCTATCTTTAGCCTCAGAGGTAGCAACTTCATAGCCAAGCTCCAAAAGAAATAGACTTAAAAAACGTTTCTTAAATAAAGACTATAATAGCAATCTAGCTGACAGTAACATCCAGGTGAGACTGAGGATGGAGGTAGTTAGTGGCTATTGCCTCTGACTAGCAAAAGAGTAAGCCTACAAAGTACGCCATTTTAACTCATCCAGCATAGATGCTTTACTGTCTGAGGAGCCAGTCCAGCTGCTAAGCAACCTTCTTGGCCCAATTCAGCAGAAGTGAGACCAGCAATCTAAATAACCTACCCAGCCCCACCTGGTAGGAGGACTCATCCAGTTGAGCACCAATACTACTTAGTCTAGCAGTGGAGTGATTTTTTTATCATCAACAACAAATCACAGTTAATTCCATGAGAAGAGAGATAACTTGGGAGAAAGAAAGTATGTTTAGGTTCCATTCGCCTAGACTTGCACCTCGTATATTGCTTACATGTATTCCTCACTACTCTTCTATGCTAAGTTAGTGCCTGATCCCAGACTCTGTGGGTCATTGTGGGAGAGAAAAGATAGTTCTTAAGCCCAAGGAATAGAATTATAGTCAACCAAGTATGAACAGTATATACGTAGACAACTCAATACTATAGAAAAATACAAAATAGATATCAAGTAAATTTCCCTTCCTTGGGGAAGGAAGAGATCGCTAATAATGAGAGAGACCAGGAAAGGCCTTGTTGTACGAGGGAGCATTTGGGCTAAAAACTGAAGTAGGAAAGGGATACCAAGAAAATGAGATGGGGGGGGGGGGAATAAAAGGGATGAATGAAAATTCCCTTCTAAAATATAAGCTTAAGGTCAGAAACCATGACTTATCATCATCCATCATGATTAACACATGCCTTGAAAACAGTCAGTACTTGTATTGAATTAATCAAACTATTCTCTGACAGACATCTCTCTGCCTTCCTAATAATGATTTACCTACTTGTTTCAACTTATGCCTGTAATGTATGTAAGAGCATTAGATTTAAGGGATCAAGATTTGAATCCCAACTTTGCCACCTGCTGCTAGTATAACATTGAGGAAGTTATTTTCTTTCCCTGGGGCCTCTGTTCCCACATCTGTAAAATGAGAGGTTAGGGTTCAATGACTTGTAGACACCTTCCAGTTACAGATGTATTATACCACAATCATGAACTCTGTTTAAATATCCATTACAGTTCTCCTATACTTCCATTTCTAGGTGGTACAGTGGAAGCTAGGTGGCACAGAGGATAGAGAATTCACCTTGGAATTAGGAGGACAGGAGTTCAAATCTAGCCTCTGACACTTACTTGTTGTATGACCTTGAGCAAGTCACTTATCTCTGATTGCTTCACATCTAGGCTCATCTCCAGTCATTCTAATTCAGATCTGACCATTGGACCCAGATGGCTCTGGAGGAGAATGTGAAGTTGATGACTTAGCACAGCACCTCCTCACTGAAATCCAATTCACCTGCTTGTCATGACATCACCTTCCCAATGTCATGGTCTTCTTCAAGAATGAAGGACAAACATCGTCAGGTGGTACAGTGGACATTATTAGGTTTGGAATCATGAAAATCTCAGTTCAAATCTTGCCTCTGAAATTTACTGACTAACCCTAGGCAATTCACATAATTTCTCATATCCTCAGTTTCCTCATATATATGGTGGGCACAATAATAGCACCTCCTTTCTAGGGTTGCTATAAGGATAGACAAGAGAGGGTTTATGTAAAGCACTTTGCAAACTTTAAGGGGTTCTTATTAGCATTCTTATTAGTGTCAGTCATTATCACCTCTTCAGGCTGATACTGACTGCATTTTATAGACTAGCTTTTTTTCCCTTATGCCTAATGTTAATCAATGTTTTTGATTAACATCGCTGTACTTAGTCCACCCTAGCCCCTGCTCCTCTCTGATCTGGCTATCCTCTGTCTGTCTTGCCTTGCCTTGCCTTACCACCAACAAATTATTAAATTCATGTGTGTGGTTTCAAAAGAACAGCTCATCTATTACTATTTGAAGAACCCCATATTTCCATCCTCATATCCAGCCTTATTCCTCTTACTAAACCAACATACTTTTAGTCTCTCTTTTAGTGCTCATAGGCCAGATGGCTTGCTATTTTCTTGGCCTGTTGGTATATTTCTACCATTAGTGGTGCTATACCCATATTTGCATAATTCATAATTAGTTCCTCAAGGCTTCCTTTGAACTTCCTTTTTTTTTCTTTTTCTTAAAATTCTGTTTAACTCTCATTGTGTTTTTGATCTCTGTGACTCTCCCCTTCCCGTATCCCTTCTCTTTCTAGAAGTCAAACTCTATCTACAGTAGACGCTTATCCTCATTCCCCTTGGCACATCCCTCCATTCATTTATCTGAACACGTCACTCCCCTTCCTCCTCCTCTCAGCAAACTTCATAGAGATATCTTTCCAAGGCAGGTGTTCTCTGTCTCTTTTTTCTCCCTGTACCTCTTTTTATCCCTAGCTACCTTATCTGCTTTCTTTGGCTTTAAAAAAATTGCCACCTGGAATCCATCTTCTCCTTTATTTCTATACATATCTGTCTGAAGTTCTCCCCCCCCCCCAACTATCTCTTTTCTCCTACCATCTGATGATTTTACTTGCATTCTTTTGGGTGGATCTTGCCAGTTCTGTTGCCTCATTCCCCCCCACCCCCCCCACCAAATCCCACCCTTAGATTCAGAGTCCTTGAAGTTATCCCAACCATTCCTGGCTACCTCTTATTAAGATATTCTCTGGACTGCTTCCAGAGGAATGACCTTAGTTCCCTTGGCCCTTCCTATGCTATCAACCCCACTCTGGTCTTGCTTGTTTTCCAACACAGTTTGGACCTTATAGTCATTCAGTATCAATCATCAATAAACACTTATGGAAAACAATATGATTAAATAGAAACAAGATGAGTTGGAATATTTAGGTTCTGGCATTTTCTACATGTGTAACTTTGATAAAAGCACCAAAGGTTCCTGAGCCTGTTTTCTCATCTGTAAATCAAGTCAAAAAGGATTTATTAGCACTTAGAATGTTCCAAGAATTGTATTAATTAAGCACTGGGGATATTAAGAAAGGTAAATCTAATCTCTGTCCTCAAAGAGTTTACATTCTAATGGTGGAGAATACATAAAAAATGACTATAAATAAAATAACATAGATATACCTAGATATAGATGTGTGTGTGCAAAGATATAGATATATATATATATATATATGTATGTATGTATATATATATATATATATATATAGAGAGAGAGAGAGAGAGATGATAAAAATAAACATATAATAGATATAGATGTTAGATATAGATTACAGGATAATCTCATAGTAGTAAATTAAAGAGAACTTGGAAAGGCCTCTTTCAGGAGATGAGCTTGGACTTGAAAGAAGACAGGTAAGGTAGGATATAGAGACAAGAAGGCAGAGAATTCTAAGCACAAGGGCCAGCCAATGCAGACACATAAATTAGAGAAATAGAGTATCTTATTTGAAAAAATGGTAAGGAAGCCTACTCTACTGAAGAATAAGTTGATGGGAGAAAAGTATAAGAAGACTAGAAAAATAGGAAGTATCAGATTGTAAAATACTTTAAAAGCCAAAAAAGAAAGGTGGAACCAGCTGATGTTCACATCTTTTAGAGCTCCAGGTTCATGATAATAATGATAATAGTGATGGTGGTGATTGTAATGATATCTTATTAATTATATGATTTGCCAGGTACTATCCTAGGTTCTCTGACCTCAAGAAGCATGCATTCTATATTAAAGAAGATAATTGAAAAGGGAGTAGAGGTGCTAGCATTTAGGCTAATTTGGGATAGCATTTGGGCTTATTAATATCAACCTCATGTTGATAATGGTGTTTAAATTGGTCTTTGAAACAAATTAAGGATTAATTAGTAATTAGTTAAATCTTTAGTGACTCCAAATTGCCTATTAAATACAGCATAATACCTTATCCAAACTTTTAAAATACTAGCTTTCCTCATTTTTTAAAATTAAGTGATTGGACTGTATTACGTTCAATGACCCTTTCACATCTAAAGTTATGAATATTACCCAATTCTTATCCCCAATTCAAATCAACAAACATTCATTGTCTACTGTATGGAGCCTCCACTAATGACCAATCTAGTGCCTAATATAATGAGGATATGATACTGAACTCTTGAACTCTTTGCCAGTGAAACCAAGTAATAGAAGATTCTATGAAGGGGAGGGAAGTATTGAATATGGGTATGATGATAAGAATATATAACCGTTGTCTAAAGAAGAACTACTTAAATTCAGAGAGATTTCTAATAAGAAGGTAGACCATCAGATAATAATAACTCTATTTGGCCCCAGAAACTCACTGATTCATGATAATATTAGAAGCTGGTACAATAATGAAGTCACTCAACATTTCAAGGTTTAAAGAGATACTACTTACAAGCTATTATGTTATTCATGATGTAATAAAGAAAAGCTCTTGCCATTAAGAAGCAAACAGGCTAAGAGAGGGACAAATCATGAGGGTAAATACATTGAAGAAAGAAGTCACATAAGCAAAGTACTATGAGACATCTGAGGTGAGAGTGTCTTCAATTGTCCAGCTTCTGTGCACTCTTAGGGATCAGTGGTTCATTCCAGACATGACAAGCAGCATGAGTAAAGGAAAGTGATAGAAACAAGTAATACAAAGGAGAGGGATATTATCAGAACATTCTGTGAAGACCACAATGGTATCAAACTCAAATAGAGGAACCCTTTGCATGGCATAATGACTTAGAAAACCACCCATGTTAATATATTTGGTTTTTATTAATATATCAACACACCAAAAACAGATTGGAATTTCATTTTAATCTGGTTTGATTCACACAGGATCATTGTGTGTTTTTTGACACAGCTGATTTGAGTATGATATCTGCAGCCTAGCCATCCTCCAAATTTCCCCACTCCTTTAAGCCTCCACTTTTTTGTATTGTCTCCCCCCAAAGCATATAAATTTCTTGACAACAGGGACTGATTTGCATGTTTGCATTCCTATCCCCAGTACTTAGCACAATGATTGGGATTGAGTAAACATTAAATAGATAGTTTATCATTAATTCATTCATAAAGTTAGAAAGGCAAGTTCACAGAAATGGAGCTAGGCAAGACTCTGAAAGTGATCTAATCCAACCTCCACTGAAGGCTTCTAAACAGAGATCTGACATAATTAGAATGACATATTAGGGTATTTGCATGAATGAAACACTGAAAAAAAAAGAAGACTGGAAAACCATTGAGGAGTCTACTACAACAACTCAGATAGAAGTAGTTAAGGGACTGATCAAGGAAGAGACAACAGGAGCAGGAAGGTGGTATGAAAATGAAGTTTTTCAAGGTAGGAATCAACAGGATTTGGTAACCAATTGGGTATGAATGTTGTAATGAGAAACACTGAAAAATCTAGGATGATTCTGAGGTTTGGGGTTTGAAAAACTGGAAAATGGTGATAAACTCAACAAAATGCAAAAGTTATGGAGGGGCAAATTTTGTGAAGAAAATAATGAGTTCAGTTTTAGCCAAGATTAGTTTCAAGGTAATTCCAATTAAAGACAGTCTAGTGAGAATTTTAAAACAAGACTGCAATTTTAAGGGATATTATAATTTTGGGGGTCATTAGACCAGGAACTTCTTTGCATCCCTAGTTCTGAGCACAATACTTGATGCATATTAGGTGCTTAATAAATCTTTACCAACTAAATATTGATATTAATATGATAATAAAAATAATATAGTATTTCTATAGATTTGTAAAGGTTACATAGAACTTAACAAATATCTCATTTTACCCTTACAACAACCTGGGAAATAGATATTATATTATTATTATTATCATCATCATCCCTATTTTGGAAATGAAAATATTAAGGCAAACTGAGGTTAAGTGACAACATCCACAGTAAGTTTCTGAGACCACATTTGAATTCAGTTCTTCCTAACTACATAGCAAGCATTTATCCACTGTACCCCCTAGATGCTCAAAGATTTCAAAAGGGCTTTATTTTTATTTTCTTATTACATCCTCACAACACCCCAGTGAGGTTGGCACTAAAGGTATCTTTACCCTCATTTTAGAGATGAGGAAAATGGAACACAGAGAAGTTAAATGACTTTCCATAATCATCACATGGCTAGTAAAGGTTGGAAAAGGTATTCACATCTATATCTTCCAGTGGTCCCAGTGACCTTTTCAATATTTTGAATATATAAATACATAAACACACATTTACATCTATAAACATAGAGGTAATTATCCCATGAAAGCAAATCTAATCACTAAGGAAGAGAGAGAAAAACAGCCTCAAGGAAAGATTTTTAAGGCAAGAAGGAAGAATGTGAAAATAATGTAAAAAAAGAATATAAAAAAACAATACTATGAGACATCTGAGTTGGGACTTGGGCGGTAGATTAAGAGGTTTCAGTTGAGTTGAACCCTGAAGAAAGGGCAAGGCATTTGTGTGTTTTTGTATACAGAATTAGGAAGGCAGAGAAAAATCTAGGAGAACCTTGTTAGAGAGAATAAAGTTCAAAAAGGGGGATGCCCAAAAGTGTCAAATGATGAATAAATAGATAGATAAATGAATGAATAAATGAATGAATGAATGAATAAAAGATTAAGGAGAATGAAGACAGTGAAAAAGCCATAGGATATAGCGATTATGAGACTGCTGGTGACCTTGAAGGAAGAAGTTTCAGTAAAATGATGGAAAAATCAAAAATGCTTATGGGCTAAGGAGTCAGTTAATTAGGAGAAATTAATGAGGCCTAAGAGGAGATGGTGGTTGAACCAAAGTCAAAGAAGAAATGGCAAAGTAAAAGATCAGGGCATAGGATCTAAGGAAAGAGGTCTTTTTTCTGCTTTCCTACTTTCAGGCTGCTCTACACACCTGGAGAAAATTGTAAAATTATCTTAGTTTTGTTCCCCCAAAAAGTCATGTTTTCTACCCATAGCTGGGCCATCCCAATGCCTTGGAAGTCCTTTTAATCAACCCTGAGTGATTTTTGACTATCATATTTATCCCAGAGATTATTACAAATCTGTTCCACTCTATTAAAGCCCTCAGCATCACCCCTTTAACACTAAGTGGGTGACATTCTCTTTCCTATTTTACTGAGAAAATGGAAATCATCCAGTAAAGGGTCTCTTAACTCCCTGCTCCATGTAAAAACATTTTATTTTATCTATATCTCTCCCTCCTTCCCTTCTGTTTTAGAAGGAAAAAAGTACTCTGCCTGAACCAAGGTTAGCCCCTCTCCATTTATGTTCTTGAATTCCATTCCCTCCCTTTTTCATCAGAATCATATTCCACTGTTTAGCCTCTTTACCATGTATCTTTATTACCTCATCATTTTCACACTCTCCTCCTCCTCCTCCTCTTTTGCATTTAGAAAATTCTTTAATCCAAAAAATTTTTCTCTCAATCTTTCCATCTCCTCAAACTACCATTGTATCTTTTCTACCTCCCTCTCAGTATCAATCCTCTAGAAAAGTTGCCTATACTCACCATCTATTTGCACACACACAACACACACACACACACACACACACACACACACACACACACACACACACACACAGACTTTATTGTTGAAATCATTCACCTCTTAATCCTTGCATAGACATGGAGCTGGAAGGGACTTATTTTATGTATTAGGAAACTGAGATATTGAAAAGTTAAATGACTTTTCTAGTGACTGCCTAGCATTTCTGAAGCTTTATCACCTTGTTATTCTTTCTTCCTTATAGATAAGCAAACTAGCTATACTTTCTTTCCTTTTCCACCTTCCACCTCCTCAATCTTTTTTTCCTTCATCCTTAGCTTTCCCTGTCTTTTGAATTCTTCAAAGTTTTCATATTTAGCTATCCATTATCTTGTCCCTCCCTTACATCTGGGACTGCCTTAATGGAGTTGTATCAAAGTCCTCTTGACCATCACCACCATTTTGCTTTTTTTCTAACCTATGGGTGACCTACTTTAACTGGCAAAACTCTTTGAACTTTATTCCAACACACCCAGTGAAGTGGGCAAGACACACAATTATCCCTACTTCACAAATGAAGAAACAGCACTTAGAGACACCAAAAAACTTGCTCAAAGACACTGCTAAATAATGGCAGATTCAAGTTAAGTGTCCTCCTTTCTTGTCCAATTCTGTATTCAATAAATTATGTTGGCAAATATCTGTTTTGTAGTAACCAGATCATTCTGTCTGCTAACTCCTAACTTTCTACTTAGTGATTGAAATCCCAATAGAAGAATTCTGTAGGGAGACAGAAAAATATTGGCATATGAGCAACTGTCCACAAAAAAAAGAAATGTTTGAGGAAATTTTGCCACTGATTTTCGATTTTCTACTATTCTCTCTCTCTTTCTCTCTCTCTCTCTCTCTCTCTCTCTCTCTCTCTCTCTCTCTCTCTCTCGTTTTTCTCTAACAACAATGCTAACAACAATAATAGATGGTCATGTTGTTAATGTGGTACACCAATAATATTATTATCATTACAACAATAAACTGATTATTAGAGCACTTTCTGATTTGCAAAGGTAATTTTTATTTTAGTTGCACAAGCTTGGATGGTAAGTACTACTATATTATTTGTCCTGTTTTTCCACCTGAGGAAACTTGAGATCCAGCAACTTTAAGTGACTTGAAGAGAATCACACTCTTAGCAGAGATTCAGAGATATACTTAAACCCATTTTTTTTCTGACTCCAGGTATAACATTTTAGAGATCATGTTAGACTATTCTATTATTCAAATCTTGAGTGATCTGAATAAAATGGGAGTAGTTACCTAATGGAGATCCATTTTTAATGTTTTGCTAAAAGCAATATATATTCACATCCCTCATCTTTCTTTATATAACACATAAGTGAGAAACCCATCAGTTCTTGAGTTTTTCTTTGTACCTTCCTCCTCCTCAAGACTTTGCCCCTTCAGTGATATGCTTTTCAATGGAAGCTGGGAACCATCATGAGAATGGGATGTCCTGGTTAAGTGAATACTAGTTAAACTGAGCAAGTAATGTGAACCAGTCATTATCAAAGGGTGCCCAGCTTCCCCATCACTTTTCTTGGATTAAAATCATTCTTCTCTTTTTTTACCATTCTCCTCCCCCACTTTCTTCCCTAATTGTCAATTCCCATGGGACTGAATTCATGGGAAGAGTTCTAAGTAGTATCACAGTTAAGTTTTAATAGGAAATAGTACTCATTCTAGTGTTTATTTAGAATGCACTTTATTTCATCAAACCAAGTCCAGGAAGACTCAAATTACAATTGGAGACAATGTGCTAAAATTCAGCTTTATTCCCACATCTTGGCTACTTTGGCCCAATACAAATGGCTTCCTATGTCCTTTGGGGAGAGATTTGGGTTCAAGGCCAATCAAAGGAATATTTTCTGTTTTATCAAATCCCAAG
The DNA here is from genome assembly GCF_037893015.1 of Macrotis lagotis. Classification (NCBI taxonomy): domain Eukaryota; kingdom Metazoa; phylum Chordata; class Mammalia; order Peramelemorphia; family Peramelidae; genus Macrotis; species Macrotis lagotis. The sequence goes on along the minus strand of NC_133661.1, from coordinate 70,834,716 downwards.
CATTTGACTTTTACAATCTGTGCTTCTATTGACTTTAAAAAGGGGGGGCATGTAAATTGATAAAACAACAAAGTAGATCATTATTCCACTTCTCTTATAGCCTGTAAAAGATTAAATATATATTTGAGTGTGTTATATGTGTATGTTTCACCAGAGCAGAAGAAATCTGTCATTTATTATAATGTTATTTATGCTTGCTTTTACTCTGATTTATTATAGTGCGGTCTACTGGCTAGAAGAGAGAACTTGAAATGGGGGGGGGGCCTTGTATTCTTGGCTCCACAATTTCATGATCTTGGACAAATCACTTAAAATCTGTGTACCTCTTTCTTCATCCAAGCCATATACCCCAAAGGGAGGAATGGGCCATAACCTTTCTTTTTTTCTTTCTTTTTTTTTTTCAGGAGTAAAGAACTTTGAAATCCTCAAAGGAAAGGTGTTGGATTTTTTTAAAAGATGTGAAATAGTTTTCCTAATCATCTTTTGTGTTATGCTCACATATATGAAGGAATCACAATGACTCTTTTGTAGAGGGTCTGGGACTTCTTAACCAAGAAAATATTTTCTTTCCTTTGCAGATATAATCTGCTCATTTCTCCCTTGTGCACTAAGTAATGTGGGTTCTTTAAGTGCATGTGGTATATGATAGGGAGGTAGGAGAGAAGAAAAGAAGAAATAATGAGGGGAAAGTCTGTCAGGGCAGAGGAATTCCTCAGGATCCCTTCCTAGATACCACATCAGAACACAGCCTACCTTTAATAGTTTCTTGTGATATTTCCTCTATATCTTCAAAATGAGGTCCACAATTAGACTAACTGATTCACAGAATATCAACACCAAAAAAGGTTCTTATAACTTGTCTTGTCCAATTCTCTCTTAACTGATGAGAAAACCGGGTCCCAGAGAGTCATTTGCCCAAGATCTCAGATAGTGAATGGCAAAGTCAAGTTTAAAACTGGGTTATGACCCTTTCAGGAAAAAAATACTTTAGTGGCTTTGTTGTTGTTGATGATGCATGTGTCTACAGGATACTGCATAACCAAGAAACTGAATTTTCTTTAGTTGATTACACCATGTGTTTGGCCCAGCAAACCAAACTCTACCATTGTTAAATCTCCAAGTGAACATAGCTATGGAAAAGTGCTTTGGAAACCAAGGCAGTGATCAGTTAGTCCCATGACTGCTCCCAGGGGAGTGTTTTGTTGGACTCACTTGGTCTCTGTTGCCCCCAGGGTGTAGGGAGAGCAATAGCCACAATGCTATTTCATTCCCCAGAAAGAGAGGCCAGAGAATAATTCTCCTCTAGCCCCTCTCCCTTCTCATAACCCTGCAGGAGGCTGTCCCTCTATAGGTTTATAACAGTCCAGCCTCCAAAAGGCACAGAACTGGGCCAACCTCATTATTAATGGTGTGTAACACCATTTGTGCCATGCAAGGGCAATGATGATCTGAACAGGAAGAAGCTGGAAACCTTAGATGTGTAGTTTCAAATCTGAAGCCTGCCATATCCCCATCTAAATGCTAGACTGTAACTATACTATTAAAAATAAAATCCCTTTTTACTTGGCAAGGGTTTTAATTAGCAGAAATTTCCATGCTCCAGAATATTATTCTGCATGAGCAGAAAGCACTTAACAAATGCTATAGACTGCCTTAGCAATTCTATTGATTGGTCATATTCAGAATAGAAAAGTGATTTGACCCAAGGGTAATTTGAATTCCATTACCAAACTCATTTTGAGTTCATCATCTTTACCCACAACAGGTCAAAGTACTTTTAGCTTCTAAGACTTTTCAAGTCTGCTGCTTTGCAATAAAATAAGGGAGAAATATTAGCTATCACCAATTGATTGCCTATTTTTTTTTAACTAACAATGTCAAAGTATCAGTGTCCTACAGGTTTCAGTGTAGGTTTAAGACAAATACAGAGGCATTTGTTTGAATGGAAGTTGAGAATGAGTTAAAGAGAGAGAGAACATTTTAATGGGACACTGATCCAGAATAGCCCAGCTTGTTTCTACCTCCTGCAGACTCGTCCTCCTTTTCACAGGACTTGATTGTATAGAAACAGTGCAGACAAAAACCCACAAATAACAAGAGGTTAGCTCCCGCCCCCAGTGGAGGTCATAAGCATGGGGTGGGGGGGGGAGTTGGGGAGGGAAGGAGGGGGAGCATCAAAAGATGGTCTGGATTATTTATAGGGAAAGATTAATTAATTCAATGGCTACTGCTTTCTTGTTGAATTTTTCAGTAAATTTGTTTCAGGATATTTTTCCTGGTAATAGGTTAGCAATATTGAGAGGGGCTAAACTGTGGCATGAGCTAATGCTCCAAATGAATAAGACATTTGTAGCTCTTAGAATCTTGCAAAGACTGGAAAGGTTCAGAAGCTCTCAATAGTATTGACTCCAATTTGACACCCCAAGATTTAAAAAAAAATCACAAAGGGTTGTGTTACACACCAACAGTAGCTTTTTCCAGCAATTTTTCAATTATTGCATTGTGTTCTCTCCAAGAAAAGTAACTGTGCTGAGAAAGAAAGAGCAGACAAAATAACTGGAACAGTATGTTCAAAAGTTTGCAAACAGATTCATTTTAAATATAATATTTTGTCTTCCTTGCCTTTTGCAAGCCACCCTTCTAAGGATGTCTGCTGTCATTCTTAAGCCACATTCATTCATAGTGTGACTTGAGGTGCAGAACTGCCTACAACTACTGTTAGGCAGGTCTTGCTTTTAATTGGAAACCAAGGAATATGCTTTCTATTTTTAAACATTTTAAACATTCCTCCAAAAATGTAACTAATTATTTTCTTGAGAGTCATCCAACTCGCTGAACACTTAGATCAACTAATGCTTTAGAATCTCTTGTTAAAATCAGCTCAATGCCCCTCCTTTTCCTTGTAGTCTCTGTTTAAATGCCCCAGAATTAATAAATACCTTTGCTCCAACCCCTTACTAAAATAGAATCCTGTTAGAATACAACTATGCATTCATTTTGCATTTTTAAATAGGTTCTTATAGTATCTTACCCACTAGGGCTTGCTTTAAAAAAACATGTATTAGGAGCATTTTGGAGAGATCTGATTTTGATGATGGTGATGAAGGGAAGGGAAGGGAAGATGCAAAGGGAAGGAAAGAGGGAAGGGGAAGAAAGGAAGGGAAGGGAGGGGAGGGAGGGGAGGGGAGGGGAGGGAAGATGCAAAGGGAAGGAAAGAGGGAAGGGGAAGAAAGGAAGGGAAGGGAGGGGAGGGGAGGGGAGGGGAAGGAAGGAAGGAATGGAAAGGGAAAGGGAGGGGAGGGGAGGGGAAGGGAGGGGAGGGGAAGGGAAGAAGGGGAAGGGAAGGGATAGAAAGGTGGAAGGGAAAGAGGGAAAGAGAAAGAGGGGAAAGGAAGGGAAGGGGAGGGGAGGGGAGGGGAAGAGGGGAAGGGAAGAAGGAGAAGGGAAGAGCAGGGAAGGGAAGCGCCGAAGGGAAGAGAAGCATTTGCAGAGGTCGGGCTGTGCCCGGTTGGCCCGGGCTCTGAGCTGCTGGAATGCAGGCTGTCATCCTGTCACCTCCCCCGTACATCCAGGGCAAACACAAGCAGGCAGGACACACACACTAACAGTACGACCAGGCAGCTCAGCCGATCTCCAACCAGGGCTCTCTTGGAGGAGAAAGCCGCCCATGGCCAGGCTCCCCATCACTTTTCCTGAAGGCCGCTGCCGGGCTGACCCGGGCCCGAGGGCTGGTGCAGATTTAGATGTCACTGGCTGAGCGCGGGAGCTCGCCTTCCCCACTCACCCGGGGCAGGCGAGGGCGGGGGCAGGGCGCGCCTCCCCAGCTCCCCCCGCCCCAAGCAAACGGACTAGCAACAATTGATCCGCAAAGTTTCCCGGGGCGGCCGGCAGCCGGCAGGCAGGCAGGCGGGCGGGCAGGCTCCGCGGTCGGCCGGGAGCCTCGAAGGAGGGCGGAGGGAGCGCCTGGCTCCCCCTCTCCCCCTCCCCCTCCGACTCCCCCCCCCCCCCCCCCAGTGCCAGCACTTCTCACCTCGCAGGCAAGGTGATTGGTTGGCTCGCCTTCCCCACCCCGGCTCCTACCCCCACCCCCAGCACTGTTGTGCCGGAGCCGCATCCCGCTACCCTTCACCCGTGCGAGCGAAAGGCGAGCGGCGCGGCCGGAGAGCGGGGACCGGGAGAGGCGAGCCGAAGCGGGCGTCCCGGTGGCTGCGGGGTCCCGGAGGGCCGGCTGCTGCTCCCGGGCCCGGGCGGCCGGCTCCCAGCGGCGGCATCCCCGGCGGTTCCAGCGGCGGCGGCGACCGCTCCCGCGGTGCCAGCCCCGGCCCGGGCCGCCTCCCGCCTTCCTCCCTCTCTCTCGCCCGCCCGCCCGCCCTCCCTTCCCGGGCTCTCCAAATGGCCGGGCGCCGCGCTGGGGCCGGGCTGCCGCGGCTGCTGCTGCCGCTGCTGCTGCTGCTGGAGGCGGGGAGGGCCGCGGGGCTGGGCTCGCCCCCGGCTGCCTACGACTTCTTGTTCGCCGGGGCCCCCTCCGCCCCCTCGGCCTCGGCCGCGGGCGACAGCCCGCGCCGGGGGGACGTAGCGGCCGCCCTGGGCGCCGGCGCTCAGGACATGGTAGCTGTCCACATGCTTAAGCTCTATGAGAAATACAACCGCGAGGGCAGCGGGCCGGGAGACGGCAACACCGTCCGCAGCTTCAAACCCAAGCTGGGTAAGCTCGTTTCCTTCCCACCCTACTCTCCTTCCCGGCCCTCCTAAGAACTTGTCCAAGCTCGCTCTCCCGAACGGCCCGGCGATCTGGGTGCCCCGCTCCCCCCCCCCCCTTGGAGACCAGAGAATCCTTTCTAATTCCGTGAATGAGAAGCGTCTGGTCATTTCGTCTTGAACCCTCTGCTTAGTGGAGCTGGGGGAGGGGGGCGGTCAGCATTGCGCATCTCGAAGGGCTCCATCCTTGGCCAAGGCAGATGGGCATCTACTGAGCTGCCAAAGTGCCCCCCGTGGGCGGGAGCCGGCCAGGTGGACTAACCGGGCAGGGGAGCGGGGAAGCCAAAGTCCCCTAAGACTCACTGACCAGAAAGTGGCCAAGTCACCTCACCACGCACTCCTCCGTCCCCGAAGTCATCTCTAACCAGACACTGATTCTTTCCCCCTCTAACTTCACAGGTCTACTGTGGGGTGACGTTGCTAAGAGCGCCACCTGTCATCGCGCAAGCAATAGCCTCCTTTAGTTAGCTTCACACAGCCCCTTTTGCGTGTCCCACAGACTGCCCCTGCCCTAGAAACCAGTTGTTCCTTTGGCGGCGGGGGGCACTGATTCTAGACTCCAGGCAAAGCACTTAGGACTCTAAAGATCTCAGGCGCACCTATTGCACTCGGGTGAACAGCTTCCACTGGAGGAACAAGGCTTCCCCAAGGGATCTGACTTGGGGGTTATTTCGTGGTCCTGCATGAACTAGGGTAAAGGGTCAGCCTCATACTCCGCCTAAGAAAAAGCTATGCCGAAAGGGCATCTGATTAAAGAAGTGACTGTCCCTCCACCTCCAAGTGAATTCCCTGGCCCCTGAGGACAGTCTGAATCATCTTCTGTGGCAGTCAGAAACTTCTATGTGACCATTTGTGTTGCTTGGTCATCTATCTGTCACCTATCTTAACGAAATTCATTTAAAGAATGGAAAATTTGGAACAGAGAGAGAGAGAGGTAAACAGCTTATGCAAGGTCACACAGCAGATGAGAGGTGAAGCTAGAAAGTATTCGGATGCCCAGGAGCCAACTTTCTCCCCTGTTGTTCCATTTATCTGACTTTTCAGGATGAGAGCAGTACGGAAAATTTATTGGATTTGGGAAGAGTAAGTTCAGTGGGGAGCTTCCTTCTTTGATAGCAAAAGAATTTCTCTGCCTTACTTGGATTTTGGATCAGTTCACATGTTTTAAGTCCAGGTTCTACTAGAGGCATTGTATTTATTTAGCTTAAGTTGATTTTTTTTTTACTCTAAGATCTGTTTATATGAGCCTGCCTCTGATCCTCTGAGTGTCTGTGCTTCACTGATAGGAGCCCATCAACTCATTACCAGTCTGGGAGGTAGGAAGCAAATCTGATTATCCTAATCTTATAGTTAAGGGAAAGAAGGCAGCCATAGAGTAAGTATCTTGGCTAGAGGCAGGAGACCATTCTGATTAACTCTGTATGACACCTAGCATCACAAACTCTTATCAAGAATTTGATGCCATCCATTCTAACCTCATCTGCAGTGTAGGAATCTTTTCTCTCTAGCCTCATCTTTAACAACTGCTGGGACAGTGAATTATTGAACACTTCCATCATGGGGGAAAACTACACTAAAAATTTCCTATGTTTTTCAGATAGCTCTAATTCTTAAAACATTCTTTTGCTTCGCTAAAGCCAAACTTTCATCCTTTCGCCTTAGAATAGTACCATTTGCCAGTAAGTGCTAAACATATAGTCTCTGGCTGCTTTAAGTAATGATCACAAAAGACGCCATGATATACCAGTTAGAGGATAGGCTTTGGTGGTGGGAAGATCTGGGTTCAAGTCCTTCCTATAGCACATACTAGTCGTGTGACCATAGGCAAGGCATTGATCCTCTCAGTGCCACAAGGAGCTTTCTAATAGGAGCTGTAGAGACGGTGTCAACCTGTACTGTGTTGATCTTCTGATTTTTCAGTACCTTCCATGAAGCTTTGTAAGACAAGACAAAGGTATTGCCACTTGTCTTGGAAAGGGAATTTTCTGTGTTGGTAGCTACCTAGACGGATGAAATCGATTGTATAGATAGAGAACAACAACACACAATGATGACATATAATTTAAGTGTAACTAGAAAAAAGATTCAAGCTTCTGGGTCTAATAATTCAACATTAAAATTATTTGGTTTGTAAGACAAATTACAAGAAGCTCATTTTTTTCCAGAGTGAAAACTAGGAAGAGTCATTGCAACTTATTTTAAGCTATTTTTCACTACATTTCACTTATCATGTGTATCAAGCACTTGAAATCTAGGGCATGTATAGTGTATTTTGTGTCTTTCTTCATTTATGTAAAATTATATGTGTATTTATACCTTTTTTAAAATTGTATTGATATCTTTTGTTTCATATACCTTCATTTCTAAATATATTCTTCCCCATCTTCCCAGAGAGACTTTTTTTGTAGCAAAGAATAAACAAGAAGGAAAAAAATAAAGCAGTTCAGCAAAATTAACCAACATGTTCATTCGTGGAGGCTAACAGTGCTCCACACACACACACACACACACACAGACCCGCACATCTTAAAAGAAGGGAGAGTGGCACTTACTAGCTTTTATTAGTTGTTCCTGGATGAATTAGTTGTTCCTCGCCAAATTGGAGTGAATTCTAGATGCTAACTCCTCTCTCCTTTCTTTTTAAATCAGAGAATAGATAGGCAAAGAGATTAAATGACTTGCTTGGGAATCTACCTGAGTAAAACTCAAATCCTTATTCAAAAGCTTGCTTCTTTACCTTCTGGGATGGGCTGCTTCTAAAGTAAGAGATCTTGGCAGTCTCTAACTCTATTAAAAAATTCAAAATTCAAAACAAACCCTGTAATACACTTGTGTAATACAGAGATTTAATGGCACGTCAAAATGGGTTTCATGGTGCCAATGAACCTTTACTTCCCTTCCAGTTTTTTTTTAATAAGTGCACAGTATTTTCCACTGAATATGCATTAATGGGGAACCACCTACAATCTGCAACTAGTTTGATTTCAGTTACCTGGTGGTTGGGGCTTAGCCACTGAACAGCTCCTTACAGAAAGCCACAGGACCTAGTCTATTATATGCCTGCACCATCTCACCCTTCTGATCCAAGGTTTTCAGACTCCCACCATGTTTTTTTTTCACATCCTAGTCATATTTTCCATCTTCCTTTGGGTGTTGTAAAGTAACAGCTGTTTCAGGGGTAATGGATGAAGGGACAAAAATCCCTGGAGTGTTTAGACGCTTTGTTTATCTAGGGGTGATAACACTGTAAAGAGCAGCACTTGGACCTAAATTTGGCATGAATCAAGCCCAAACCCATCACATAATTAGCAGAGGCAGCCTCCTAGGGCCAGAATAAACCACATGATGCCTTACCACATAAACAGGTTCTGCTGTTGGGTCATTAGGAACTGGAGTGTTATGCAAAGCTCACAAAATCAAGTTTTGTAGAATTTTCCAAGTTCAGCAAAGGATCCATGATTAGCAAGAGAAGCTTATATTATACAAAGTCAACAGATGCATTTATGTTGCACATTTGCTTTTTAATTTCCAGCTAAAATCTCATCTTCTACATGAAGTCTTTTGGGATTTAGTCTTAAAGCGAGTACCTTCCCTTAGTTGATTATCTACATTATATCCTGTATATATCTTATTTATTCATAGTTATTTGCATGCTGTCTCCTCCCATTAAACAGCAAACTCATTGAAGGCAGAGACTTTTTTGGTCTTTCTTTGTATTCCCCAGAGCTTATTCTGAGACATAGTAGGCATTTAATCAGAGCTTGTTGACTACATTTAGAGAAGCAAGTATATAAGGAATTCAGAAAATAAAAACATGGGAAGACTTGTTTGATTATAAAACAAATGAATTCGACACCAAAAAGCAGTCAAATTCAGATTAATTGCAATGGTGACCAGAGTTGTTCTCTAGAAAACAGGTGATGAAATACTATTCCCTTTTTAAATAACATGGAAGGCTTTGTAAACAAACTGTTGCATTTATCGTCAGATACTATCATTTTGTCTGTCATTTTTACTTAGCTGTTTAATCACTGAGAAGTTAATGAAAGCACCTCCTTTTACAAAAAAGCAAAAAAAAACCTTGTTGACTGAAAAAATATCTTTCAAAGAAATTAATCCTAAATCTAAAAGTCTAGGAGATCATCTAATCCAACCCCTGCCCACTCCTTGAAATCTTTCTTCATCGCTGACAAGTGTCTACTAGGTGTCTGATTGAACATCTTCAGTGACAGTAAACTCATTACAGGACCTCCTCCCTTGTTATTCTTGAATGCATTGCCACACAATAGTAATCTCCCCCCCCCCTCCAGGGGAAAATTACAGAAACTACCCTTTGAATTAAAAAAAAATGTTTGTTGGGGGTGGCTAGGTGGCACAGTGGATAGAGCACCAGCCCTGGAGTCAGGAGTACCTGAGTTCAAATCTGACCTCAGACACTTAATAATTACCTAGCTGTGTGGCCTTGGGCAAGCCACTTAACCCCGTTGCTTTGCAAACACTAAAAAAAAAATGTTTGTTAAAGATTCCAATAAAGGGGTTTTTCCTTCTTGGATTCTGCCCCTCTCCTCCAGCATCTTGGGTGGTAGTTTCTGGTTGCTGCTGTTTGTGGTTGAATGGTAAGAAGCATGCCTTGTAACTCTGATAGTAAAACATGAATCACTAAAAACTCACGTACTTTACTAGGAACTAGCTGCCTCTGTCGTGTCTTCTCCTGTAAACTGAACTAATCCATGATGGGAAACAAGGGGGAAATCCCATGCTCTAGAAGAATCCCAAAACTTTGTAATAATATAACAGGGGAGGAAGGAAGACCTAGATTTTTTACAAGTATTCTCATGATCTGACATCAATCCCTTCTCTGACAACCCCAGAGACCAAAATGACAGATGAAGTTATATCTAAATCTTAACAGAGTCTAGGATATTCCACTGTTCCCCTTTCAAGAATAGCAAGTATAGCAAGTTAAATTTTTATAAATCTTGATGGTGTGCAAAGTTAATTCCATGTCCATGAACACAGAACAAAGAGAAGGAACCTAGGGTTTAGACACATTTGAACTTGATAGCGAAATCTGTATTCATTTCCACTCAAATTACCTCAACCTGGAGAGCTTCTTGGAAGTCTGGAAACATTGATTATTCTCCAGGCCTCACAGGGAAGCAGCACAGGGAGTTAGTTGAAAAATGAATGAACTAGGAATACTTAAGAAATATCAGAGTTTTTAGAAGAATGTCTAGTCTAGCTTAGATCTCACATAACTAGAAAAAATGAAACCTAGAAAAGTTAAATGACTTATTTGCTCATTGCAACAATAGGCAGAACTCTGAATTCAGGTCCCCAAATTCCTAGTCCTTATGAGTTTAGGATAATATGAGCTTATCTTCTTGAATTGAAATCTGGCCTCAGATGTTGTGTGATCCCAATCAAGTTACTTCACTCTTTTTGCCTCAGGTCCTCATCATGTAATATGAACTGGAGAAGGAAAAGCCAAACCATTCCAGTATCTTTGTCAAGAAAACCCCAAATAAGATCAAGAAGGGTCAGACATATAAAACAACTGAACAACAAGACAATTATTAATCACCTTGTGTCATGCAATACACTGTGCTAACCACTAGTAAACATAGACCTTTGCTCACATGCTGTTGTTCTTCCTTCATTTTTTTTTTTTGCAAGGCTAGGGAGTTAAGTGACTTCCCCAAGGCCACACACCTAGGTAATTATTAAGTGTCTGAGACTGGATTTGAACTCAGGTACTCCTGACTCCAGGGCTGGTGCTGTATCCACTGTGCCACCTAGCTGCCCCTCTTCCTTCATTTCTAAAGAGGATCAATGTCATCACTTAAGAGTGATATCTTGTCTTGCACTTGAATTGGATTTCAGTGAGGTAGAAATGCATAAAATCAGCAATCTCACTCTCTCTTTCCTATTCTTAGAAGTCCAGTGGCAAAACGAAAGTCAAGATGTCTGGCAATGACCCAGGATGTAGTGGGTGACCTAATTTACCATCACAGAAATATCTGTCTGGGAAGGAAAGACCCTCAAAATTTTCTTGCCTTCTAAGTTATCAAAATCTAAACTATAGGTCACAGAGGCTTGGACTGTGGGCCATTCTATGAAAATCTGAGTCATTTGAGTTTACAGATAAAGTCACTTAGCTCTCTTTGAAACACAGTGGATTGATCTGGGGAAGGTATACTCAAATAGCCCTATGAGTTGAACCTCTGCTTTCCTTAGTATAAAGAATCCATCTACCAAAGCAAATTTTTTAAGCAACTGAACTAGAGTGTTACCTAGAGTATTGAAATATTAAATGATTTCCCAGGGTCCTGTAATCTCTATGTGTCAGAGGTAAAACTTGAACCCAAGCCTTCACAGTTTCCAGTTTCAACTGTCTGTCCATTGTGGTAGTGTCCATTTAATACAAATGATATTATCCCCATTTTACAGATATGAAAGCTGAGACTTAGGGAAGTGAAGTTCCTACAGTAACACTGACAGGAAATGTCAGAGCCAAGAACTTGAGTCAGGTCTCCCTTCATGAAGATGCTACTTCCTCTGTGCCATACTGCCTTTGTATACTTTTAGAGGTTGGTTTTTGGGGGGTATTTAGATGGACCAGACTTATAATTTCATTGATGTAGAGCATTTCTTGTGAGAAAAGCTTTCTTCCAATGCACACCCACAACTATTTTACAATGTAGAGTCTCAGAAGCTGCATGAAGCATAGAAAAATTAGTTGACTTGCCCAGGGTCCCACAACCAAATGTATGAGAAACACAGCCTGAACCCAGGTTTTTTCTGACTCCATAGTCTACTGGCTATTTCATACCACCTCATGCTGTGTCCTCTGTTGTAGTTAGTCCTACCCTTGGCTCATTCTGAGTATAATATGTAAAGCTTTTCACAAAGCATTCTGTCTTTGTGAATATTCCCTTTTCCAAGGGGAAACCTACATTTTCCAGGACTCCTAAGCCTACTCCACATCAGAAAAACAATAAAGTTACATTATTGCTCCATTTTACTTGATCCTTGTTCTGAATTTTTTCTACATATACATACATATATATATATATATATACTAAATTATGTATAAATACACATATTAATGATATAGATATAGATATATCAGATGCCTCTTGTATTAGCCCAGTTCTCTATTTTACAAAATCAACTTTCATAGGATTTGGGAGGTTTAATTTTTCCTAAGTGTATAATACTTAACCAATTCCAAGGGTGAGTTTCCAGCTTCTGTATTCTGATGTAATCAGTAATAAATGATAATCACATTGAGACCAGTAGCAGTATAGTTGAGAGACCTGGATGCTGACTCTAATTCTACAACCTGCTAGTTGGGTTACCTTGAACATGATGCTTGACCTATCTAAAGCTTCAGTTTTCTCATCTATACAAAAAAAGGGATCAGATTAGACAATCTCATGGGATCCCTTCCAGTCAGAACATTCTATGACTCTAATTCAGGCACATAATTCTATGCTTTTCTTCCCAGTGGGACCAATATTATCCAACAGGATAAAGTTTCTTCAAGATAATGCCCAGGAAACTCCAACTCACTTATCAACCTGAGTATCCGTGAACTCTTCTAATTCTTCTACTTTTAATTCTTCTCATTCTTTTTGTTTTTGTTCTTATTGTTCTTGTTCTTCTTCATTATCTTCTTCTCTCCACCTTCTTTCTCTCTCTGTCTCACTCTACAAATACAGATAGATATTTTTCTTCATTTTCCTTCAAAATCTTATATATTTTATTTTATACATTTTGAAACAATATTCTGAGGTGGCCATAAGAATCATCAAACAGCCAAAGGTATCTGTCTCACAGACATAAACATATACACACATATATTGAAAAACAAACACCCACTCAGAGGACTTTTCTCATTTGTGATGTCCTTGGATAAACAATGAATTGTTCTATTCAGTTTTTTCCAAAAGTATGATCTGTGGAACCCTTTTGTTTTAAGTGACAGCAATAGGAATTCTTTGAGAAAAACTTGAAGCTCTTAATATTCCCCTCCCCAACACATTAAACAAATATCCAAATGTTTCTATGATTTCCTCAAGGTAGATGCTCCCTTCAATGATGCCCTTGCAACTCATCCATAACTAATGATCATCCCATGGGACTCATATTCATCTCTCTTCTCAGTTCATCCCAGGGAGTCCATCCAACATTCTGGGGATTTTACTTCCTCTTAACATTTTTTGGTTAACAGTGAATCACATGGGTTGCTCATTGACTTCTCCTCACTCCCACCCACACTTTTTAAATCAGTTTTTTCTTTGATGACATCTATTCTGGGTCTTCTTCATAATTCCTTATTTGTTATGTGTGGACAGTATATCCACCAGGTTTATATACATAGAAATATATAGAAAAAATACACTATATACAAATTTTTAATATGAAAACAGGTATAATTTCCAAAGAGTCTCTGATCTTTCCTTTATCCTATCAGTATTCCAAACCCCCAAATACACCAAACTGGCATGGCTAAGTTTTGCCAATACATTCCAAGGTCAAAAGTATTAGAATTTCCTCACATTTTCTCTTGTTTTATTGATGGAATTATATCTATGACTGATATCATTGCATCACATTAGATTTCTACTCTCATCATCTTAAAGTACTCTACAGCTAATAGGAATATTTTTACTTACAATTTTCAACAAATAACACCATAATCCTATGAGAGATGATAGGAATATAGATTTAGAGCTAAAAATGACCTTAGAAATAATTTAAACCTATCCCCTCATATTACAGATGAGTAAATTAGGCCCAGAGAATAGATGGAACTTTACTAAACACACAAATATAAATGACAAATCCTGGATTTGAACCCAGATCTTTTGAAGTCAAGTTCAGAACTCATCACTGAGGCCTCTTACTCAGGCCCAATTTTCATTTCCTCTACCCCTTGGTCATCAAGAATTTTACCCTTTCTTAATCTTAGTTCTATCCCTGATCAGTCTTTGAAAAATCTGTTCCTGAGATAATATTCTTATTATCTCTCTTCTTGTTGGCCTCTTCTCTCCTCCAAGAAGCAACAAGATCCTAAATCTTTAATATTTATTAGATTAAATCTTCATTGTTCCCAAAGTCAAGTTCCAAGCAAGGTGCAGAATGCCCATATTGCTACTTCTCTTTAACATATCCAAGAGTCCCACATCATTCTAATCCTTGAATCTACCATCCTCTTATTAAGGAACCCATATTTACCCTGCCATACTCCCCAAGCTCCTCAGGACCTGGCCCTCTGCCCTGTTACTTTTCCTGACTTAAAACTACAGGAACTTCTCATCTGCCAAAGACTTAATTTTATCATAAACCTTCTTTATATATATATATTGTCTCCCTCCAATTAGAGTGTGAGCTCCTTGAAAGGAGGAAATGCCTTATTTTTCTCCTTGTATCCCCAGAGTCTTAACATTTAAACTCAGCAAAAGTTAAGAGCTCCGTAAACATTTTTCCATTATGTTAGCCAGGAGAGCCCCCCCCCTTAACAGACTAGTCCCGACTTCTCTATGTACTGGCTCCCTATTAAAAGCTTAATTCTCAAAGGATTTGGTCCAGAAGGTATAACTGTACTGGGCAACAAGCTTAGTTGCTGTAAACACAGTCCTACTTAAAGAAATTGTATTTAAATATAAGTGAGGTAGTGTCTAGTGGATAGATACTTTTTAAAATCATATAAATATTTTATTTGTATTCCAATTAAATACAATGGTAGTTTCTACCAATCATTTTTTTTTGCAAGGTTTTGAATTTTACAGTTTTTTCTCCCTCCCTCCCTCCCTCCTTTCTCTCCACCCCCTCTTCCAACAGAAGACACTCTAATAGAGTCTTTACATCTGCCTCCATGATACCCATAGATCTGGTGGATAGATAATTGACCTTGAAGCCAAGAAGAATCTGAGTTCAAGTCCTTCTTCAATTTAGATATATATACCATGTTTGTTAGAAAGGAGTCCTTTGGGGGCAGCTAGGTGGCATAGTGTATAGAGCACCGGCCCTGGAATCAGGAGGCCTCAGACACTTAATTGCCTAGCTGTCTGACCTTGGGCAAGTCACTGAACCCCAATGCCTTGAAAAAGAAAAAAAAGAAAGGGGTTCTTTAGAGGAGAGCATTCTAAGTGATAATGTTTGGGGATGTCACATTGTGAATCTCCATCCATCACTATTCACATGGGTTAAGTGTAGCTTTTTGAGTGTGTATGACCTTAAGACAGGAAGTTGAAAGTGCTCCAAATCTACTTGGATCTTTGCCCCTCCCCCCTCTCAAAACAAATCCCTCAATATCACTCGAGGGATTTTTAACGGAGAAGTGGCTCCCACTTGATCAAATATGACCCAAGTGCCAATGAGGCACAGATACTTCCTGGAATGAGCCTCAGAAACATTCTCTTTCCCAATAATACTCAGTTTTGTCCCACTTCAGCTAACCTCCTGTGTCTCCCCCCAGCTTTAGTGGCTTCTCCATGTATGTATGTGTGTGTGTGTGTGTGTGTGTGTGTGTGTGTGTGTGTGTGACAGAGGGACAGAGACAGAGATAGAGACAGAGAGAGAGAGGAAGGAAGGGAGGGAGAAAGAGAGGGGGAGAGAGCAACAGAGAGAGACAGAGAGAGAGAGGAAGGGAGGGAGAGAGAGAGAGAGAGGGAGAGAGAGACAGAGACACAGAGACACAGAGACACAGACAGAGAGAAAGCCTTGCAAAGGTTTCTCTGCTCCTGCTGCTCGTTCTCCCACTTGGAGACATGCTCTTCAAACAGAGGTTTTAAGGTGTTGCTGTGGAGGGGATTATGGAGTAACTAATATAGAATTATTATGACTTTTGGTGGGGGAGAAAGCAGCAGGGGAAGATGAAAGTAGGAACAAAACTGCTCCTGTTTTCATGTAAATTTTATTAGCCCTACAAAAAAAAAGAGAAAACTCCCCCGGCCCCCCCCCCCCCAGCCAGCTTCCCCAGAAAACGAATATGAGATTTGGAGGAATTATCTGTTAAAGTTTTCAAGAGCCTCAAACAGCTGTTGAAAGGATATTGAATTTTTCAGAACATGGGTTAGGGCAGGAGAGGGGATGACATGTATAAAGGAGTGAAAGAAATTATCGAGCAGATCTAATGAAATGTTTGCAGGGAAATAACCAGGCTGAGACACAGGGGAAGGCTATAAGGTTAGTGATCAGGGTGAGGCCTGCCTGGGGCATTTCTCTGATATATTCTACCACTGTGGGGGCCTTTAGACTTTGGGTGTCTCTGTGTCTAGGCCTCCTGGGGAGTTGAGATGTCCTGCTTTTTATAAAAAAGACTTTGAAATCCTCCAGCAAAATGAACTGCAGATGTCCAAACCATTTCCATTGTTAAGTATAGATGCATTCTTTCCCACAGATGGTATTATAAGCATACTCAACATAAGTATACTATAAGAATGTTACCTTGTTTGGTAAATGATAACTAATCTAGGTAAGCCATGTTTGGTTGTGGGGTTGTATAGTTTAGTGAATAAACAGCAGGCCTTAGAGTTCAAAACTAGCCATAGACACTTAATAACTGTGTAACCTTGAGCAATTCACTTATCTCTGTTTGCCTCAGTTTCCCCAGCTGTAAATTTAGTTGAAGAAAAAACCACTCCAGTATCTTTGCCAAGAAAACCCCAAATGGGGTCACAAAGACATGGCCATTGGACATGAACAATAACTAATCAACAATTGGAGCCAGAATAACTTAGGTTTATGTGTTATCTTTTATATAAAATAAATCTGTGACAGTTTGACCTCTCTGTGTCTCAGTTTCCTCATCTGTAATTCAATTTAATAGAACCAACCTTTCAAAGTCATTTGAGGATCAAATTAACTTATATATGTTAAGGTTTTTGCAAATTTCTAATAAATTAGTTGGAATAGTCAGAGGAGGAAGGGAGGAGGAGGAAAAGAGAAGGACAAATAGAAAAGGGGGGAGAGTTACCATGGGGCCAGTGGAGAAGAGAAATCTCTGCTAAAAAAAATTAATACAACCTTGATCAAGTCATATACATTCTTAGTGTTTTTTCAGGCTCCCTAACACTTTGAATTGCCATCCATACTACCAACACCACTCATGCCATCCAGTTTCTCTACCCACTCCCCACAAAAAGAAATAAATAGAAATTAATCAGTATGAATCTGTAATGAATATTTAACCCAATCAAAATTCCTCTTTTCCTATATGAACAATCAAATTATGAGTATTTTTGCTACAAATATTAAAGCTTATATTCAGAAGTGTGAGATATGCTCTAGTCTCTAATTAGTTTTGTTTTGTTTCTATCACTTTCCTCACAGAAATGATTGGCCAGAAAGCCTTGTATCATTTCAATTTGACATCCATGCAAGATTCAGAAATGGTTCTTTCAGCTACATTTCACTTCTACTCAGACCGACGACCTCGGTCCCGAGAAGCAATCTGCAAGCGTTCCAAGAACTCTTCCTGCCGTCTTTTGCACCTACAACCCTTCCCTCGATTCCACCTGATTTTCCGAAGTGTCCCACAAAATGCAGCTTTTGGGTTGGTCAAGGGTAATGTGACTATCTTCCCCCATCAACGGGGTGTTTGGCAAGCCAAGGATATTTCTCACATAATTAAAGAAGCCAAACAAGATGGGGAGCTTCTCCTTTTGGCTGAGCTCGATTC
Organism: Macrotis lagotis; assembly: GCF_037893015.1. Classification (NCBI taxonomy): domain Eukaryota; kingdom Metazoa; phylum Chordata; class Mammalia; order Peramelemorphia; family Peramelidae; genus Macrotis; species Macrotis lagotis. Next base: position 70,817,267 of record NC_133661.1, on the reverse strand, counting down.
TGGAGAAAAGGACCAAGTCTTCCATGGCCCAGGACCAAACAACATGCCCTACATTCTTGTCTATGCTAATGATCTGGCAATCTCTGAGCCCAATAGTGTGGCAGTGACTCTGCAGAGGTATGACCCCTTCCCAAGCAGTGACACTGACCCAAGCCGTTCACCCAATGCTTCCACTGACTCTCGGGTGAGGAGGGACATTTATGTTCCTGGTTCCATTCATGATAATGAGCTTCCAGAGGTAGAATACAGTCTCCATCATCCCCATCACCTCCACCATACACATCACCCTCAACACTATCATAAACATGACCTGTGGGAGAGTGCCTATAAGGCTCTAAAACCTAAATCATCCCGGAAAGACCGAAGGAAAAAAGGACAAGATCACAATGAAATGCTCACAAAATCTCAGATGCTGAATTTTGATGAGAAAACCATGAAAAAGGCCCGAAGAAAACAATGGAATGAGCCAAGAATTTGTTCACGGAGATACTTGAAAGTTGACTTTGCTGATATAGGGTGGAATGAATGGATCATATCACCCAAATCATTTGATGCCTATTACTGTTCTGGGGCTTGTGAGTTCCCAATGCCCAAGGTAGAGTGAATTGTTGTTGTTTTGTGATTTGAATTCCACTTTAGTAGGATAATAATCATAATTTATTACTAGAAATAGGAACTGTAAAAATAAGTTGGTTCAATTACACATTCCCTGTACTATATAACTCAAAACTAACCACGATATCTTGTCTCTCTCTCTTGACCCTTCCCTAATTCTAAATGAAGCAAGGAATGAACTTTCATGTTATCACCAAACCTTTCATTCTGTGTCCATCTGTTTGCATCTCTACTTCTTAAAATTGTTTGTCAGGGGTTCAAAACCTTGGAACAAGTATTGCTAAGCTAAAGCATTTCTAATTTCCAATGCCATGCAGCCCATTCTAATGAAGAATGATGTAATCATATTCAGTTTTATATTAAGCAGATGTCTCATAGAAAATTAAAATTCTGTATCTAGAACCATTAGTATTTCTGAAGCATCCAAACTTCTCTCTAATGCCACATGTTAATGTGGGTAACCTTCTGCTAAAAGGATGTTGAGGGCAGCTAGATGGCATAGTGGATAGAGCACTGGCCCTGGAGTCAGGAGGACCTGAGTTGAAATCTGACCTCAGATGCTTAATAATTGCCTATCTGTATGACCTTGGGAAGTCACTTAACCCCATTGCCTTAAATAAATAAAAAAATAAATAAAAGGATGTTGAGTAGGACCATATCAACAACATGAATGCCTGTGCTAGGAAAGAAGACAGTAAGTATCTATCATTCAACCAATAAGAATTTGTAAAGTATCTTCTATGTTCCAAGCAATCTCCTAAACTGTGGAGATATAGAAGTAGAAATGAAATTGTTCCTGCCCTCAAGGAGCTTGTAGTCTTGTGTTATACTAGGCAGAGAGTCAATCTCAGAGCCCATGATGAGGAAACTGAGGTAAAGGGATTTATTCAATGTATCATTTTCAGCTAGGGGCAGAGTTTACACCTACAATCACCTCATAGGCTAATTTCTCTCTCTTTAGATAGAATGAGTTACTAGGATCTTGTGATTTCATTGGTTTAAAAAGTTCTCAGTAAAAATCCCACCCTATCCTACCACCAATGCTGATTGACAATTGTTAAACAATTTATAATATTAGAGAGTTTCTTAGGAAGCTGATTGGTTAAATGGCCTGCCCTGGATCACCCAACAAGTATATGTGAGAGACAGAATGTGATCCCAGGGCATTCTAAATTGGAAGCTAGCTCCCTTTTACTTATACAAGACCACCTCTCCACATAAGAACCTACTTCTTTACTGGAAATCAAATTGAATTTATTTCTAATTCATTGTCTTTCTGAGGTTTTCAGCAGAGCAAAATGATTATCTCCTTATATCAATTCATAAATTACCTTGATTGATGGGAAAGGGATGATGGTGGGGTGAAGAACTCCATTTTGGGGGGAAATTCTAGACCTCTAAATTGACAGTATAAGATTGAGTTTTCTCTCAGAACCATGGACCAGAGCTCTACTATTCAAGCATTTCTCTCTTCCCCATGAATTGTGCCTTGAAGTAATTCTGATGTCCTTGGGTAACACCCAATCCTCCCCTCAAGCTCTTCCACCTAGAACATTAGCTTTATGCTAGGTTTTAGTACCTAGAACTAAAGAATGTTAGAAGTGAAAGCATCCAGATGGGTCATCTTGTCAAGCTCCTGATTTTACAGGTAGAGATTGAGGCCCACAGGGGTTAAGTAACTTGCCCAAATTGCCCAGTTTAATACAGGTGCTAAATGTGTATTTTAAGATTACAGCCTAGGGCTTCTGCCTCTTACTTCCAGTTCTCTCTCTAACTTGCTGCCTAGCTCTATCTATGAGGGCTTAAGTGGTGCAGTAAATAGAGCACCATCCCTGGAGTGAGGAGGACATGAGTTCAAATCTGATCTCAGACAATGGACACTTACCAGCTGTGTGACCTTGGTCAATTCACTTAACCTTGATTACCTCTCATTCAAGGCCATCTCCATTTGTCCTGATTCATATCTTGACACTGAATCCAGATGACTCCGGAAGAGAAAGTGAGGCTGGTGACTTAGCAAAGCCCCTCTCACTCAAATCTAATTCATGTGCTTGTTACAATACCATCTCCCTGATGTCATGGTCTTTTTCACGAACAAAGGATAAGCATCATACTACTGAGCATATCAGAAATGAATGACCTTTAAGGTAGTTTCCAGTTCTGAATGTTTATGACTTAGCTATGATACAGTGGAAAGAAAGCTGGATTGCATCATGGGCTCAGAGTCCAAATCTCAGACCATCTGTGTAACTTTAGATAAATCACTTTGCCTTCCTGGTCCTCAGTTTCCTCATCTGTAAAATGAAAAGGTTGCACCAGATGTCTTCTGAGGTTCCTTCCAGCTCTAGATTTATCATCTTTTATTTCCATGTTCCTAAATGCTTTAATTTACCAGGAGGGAAGAACTCAGATACTCTGGAGCATTTGTCTCAGAATAACCAATTGATAGTCATTTATTAATGCTTCAGGTACTATGCTAGACTCTGGGGTGCAATCCATAGAATGAATAATAGTATTGGGGGGTTACATTGCAAAGCATAGAATTCTATGAAAATGTGACTTCTATAAAACTGTATAAATTAGCACTGCCATGTGACCTTGGAAATGTTAACCTAACCACTCTGGGGGGGGGGGGGTCTCATTGGCTAAATTATGAATCCCTCTTGGGTTCTTAGAGAGAACTCTCTCCTTCCCAGACTTGAATCATATGTATCTATGAGGGCTAAATATGCACCAATGAATGGTTTTGCTCTTCCCCCATCTCCACAGTCCTGGGTATCCCTAGAGCTATGTTTTCTATAAAATGTATGAGTATTCTGAGTCAGAAAAATATGCAGGATTGGTTAGTAATCTCAAGATTCACAAAATATTTATTGAGGGTTGAGGATTAGCAGGGTAAGACTGGTGGGAATTTGAGTAAGGGGAAAAGGGAAAAATGAAATAGAGCCTAATATTTCTTTGAATATAGTCATCAGCAATAGAGAGTGTTCAAGAGTTAGAATCATGAGTGTGATGCCAGAAAAATCACTTTGCCTCCTTGGTCCTCTTTTTCCTCAATTGTAAAATAAGTGACTTGGATGATCACTAGAGCTCCTTCTAGTCATTTGTTCCTAGATGGAAGAATAAAGCATCAAAATTTGGTAAGGAAGAGAGGGAAACCAAGGGTAAGAGAAAAATAGACTAGGAGAATTTGGAAGGATTGATATCATTTGGAAGGGAAGGAATACCTTTATTTTGAGCTGGGGTTTAGGAGTGGTCAAAGGGATGATTTTTCAGAGGTAGGATTCTGAATGTGTCTTGGCAAGTGACATTTGCTGCTCTTTCCATCCATTCCCAAGTACAGTACTTTGGACCTATTAGAGAATAAATTCTAAGCTCATCAGAACAGCCTGGTCTTGCAGTTTCAACATCACAGTTTTCTTACCACATCGTAGTTCCCAGTGAGAGAAAATAATATTTTCAGGCCCCCATAAGGATGAAGTGAGAACACTACACCATGTGTTTGTAGGGGCAGATCAGTTTACATACTAGTGGTAACATGGAACATTCCAAATAGGCTTTCTCAACATCCTCTTGGGCACATCAATAATAGCTAGCATTTGTTTTAAAGTCTGCAAAGTGTTTTGCATAATTTAACTGCTTTGATTCTCACAACTACCCAATATGGTGGGTGCAACTATTATGCCCATTGGGCAGCTAGGTGGTACAATGGATAAAGCACCTGCCCCAGAGTCAGGAGAACCTGAGTTCAAATCCAGTCTCAGACACTTAATAATTACCCAACTATGTGACCTTGAGCAAGTCACTTATCCCCATTGCCTTGCAAAATAAAATAATTATTATACCCATTAAGCATGTTCTACAAATACTTATGAGTAGCATACTGTGTGTAATCTATGCTGTCTTTGTTATACAGAGAAGATACTACTGGCACTTGATGCCATGTAGGTATATCCATCAAAGAAAACAACATGGTGTCTGGGAAGGAAGAATGGTCCAGGAATCCTACAACCTGAGTTCTAGTCCTTGTTTCACCATCAATTCACTATGTGATTTAATGCAAGTTACCACCCCTGTCTGGGCTTCAGTCTCTTCATCTATAAAATGAGAGGTTGTATCAGATGATCTTTAAGATTCTTTTATTTCCCTAGTTCTATTTATTGTCCCCATCTCTTTTCCTCCAAGCAGAAGCAAAGGATAAGTCCACAAAGCCATACTCTTTTCCACTCAGCTTTGTGACTAGTAACAAACATTCTTGAAATGACTGCATAAGATTAGAGGTGGAGTTTGGGGCCCTACAATGAAAAAAGCTAACTTGATCATGTGGAAGCCAAATTCTCAACCTTGAGGTTGAGAAGTTTCTTTTCCCTGTTTAGGGTAGTTGATTTATGCTACTCTATTCATACTCTCTTGCCTGATAATCAGAAGATGGTAGATCAAGATTAGGTTTCTTCTATGGGTGTGTCTCAGTAGTTGCCTCCTCTGGGAACCATCCATTAATTTGGTATCTCCTTCTCGGCCCACATCCCTGATTTTTCTTAGCTTTTTGCAGTCTCTATAGCCTTGAAAAGCTAAAAAATGAACTAGTATATCTAGATCTACTTTGTGGTTGCAGTGAAAGGGGTAAAAACAGAATGGCAGCTCTGGGAAGCAGCTGGAAAGGGGGGATACCAACAGGCATTGGTGAAATAGCTAAATATCTCAATAAATTTCCTGATAATAGGATAGTTCAAGTTGGAAGGTGAGGATGATGGTTTCTGTATCAGAAAAAAATATCCACTTTTCTCAATAGACTCAGATAAGTGTAATGCTTTATCCCCACTAGAATTCTGTTCTGGGAGTTCTTGTGGCGCCTCACAGTAAAGCCAGCCATGCTCACCTCCTGTCCTTCCTCAGTAAAATAGTTCTTCCTCACTGCCCAAGCTAAACATTCCCTTCTCTAAGAAAAAGCCACAAATCTTCCCCTTGGCTTTGGCTGGAGAGACCAAGCCACGGTGGGGTCAAAACCACGGCCATGTGAGCAAAACCAGGGGTAAATGATGGGGTGTCAGGGATGGAGGTTTTAAAGTTTGACTGTTCTCAGCATTTGCAGAATGACTCCTTAGCTTGAGAGGACAGTAAGTTAGTTAATATGAAAGTGTGTGGCTTCATCAATTTTACAGCTCATAAATACTTCTGATTTTTTTCAATTTTAGAAAAATACATTAGCTTTATTTCAATTTTCATTTGAAGCACAAAATAAAATCAATACTGAAAATTGCTTAGAATCTATGAATCAAGTATAGTGCCTAGTGGATTTTCTCTTATTTCTCAGTGATAATAATGATAATAAGAATTAATAATTATATATTGCTCACTATGTGCTTAAATCCTTATAACAAGCCTGGGAAGATGGAGGGAAGATATTATATTTATCCATACTATAGATGAATTAAACTAAAGACAATCTTGTCTAGGGTTGCCCAGCTAGTAGGTTATTAAAGTCAAGTTTGAACTCAGTTCTTACTGAGTCCTGGTTCAGCCCTCTGTGCACTGTGGCTGCCCCACCTTAAAATACACCCTCAATGAATCCATCAATCCAGGGTAATAGTTTTATGTCCAGTACTTGGCTAGATGCCAATCTAGTCACTTTATTTTTTTAAAGAAGGAATAGACATTTATATAAGACTTAATATTGCCAGGTACAATACTAATATTATTTCATTTGATCCTCATAATAATCCTGTGAGGTAAGTGGTGTTATTATTACCCATTTTTGCAGGTGTGGAAACTGAGGAAAGCAGAGGGTAAATGACTTGCCAAAGAGTCAGAGTTATTAAGCATCTGAGTCAAATTTGAACTCAGGTCTTCCTGACCACAGGCTCAATACTCTATCTACTGCATTACTTAGCTGTCTTAGTGCAGTGTCTACTACGTAGTAAGGATTTAATGAATGTTTATTGACTGCTTTTTTTAGTTAATATTTTATTGGATTTCTTTGTTTTGTGTCATTATCACTTTCCAGTGACTCTGATCCCTCCAATAGTTTTCCTTGTCCCATTAAAGTATTGTTATGCAAAATAAATCAATGCATTTACACATATAGCCTTCATTTTCACTTCTTTGATACACCATATCTCTGCCAAGGTGAGTAATGAAGTCATGACGGGCCACTGCATTGATTTCACTTCCATTGTCTTTCCATGTTGTTTTCCATGGCATTAATCAAATTCATCTCCTTTTAAACTCTATTCCTCTGGTTATCTAGGGTAGGCTTTCAAAGTCTTAATGCAGTTTTAAACTTTAGCAATTTCAGAAGTACAAATGTTATGAACTTATCAAAAACATCATTTGAAAATCTAATTACTTAAATTTATTTGACTCACTTAGTTTTGTGAATTGTGACTAAGGAAATTTTAATATTAACAAGGTAAGGCATCTTGTCATTATATGCTATGCATACACTAGTTTGGATGATACTTTCTCAGGCAAGTAGAAGTGATCCTCTGGCTTGGTCATCTGATCTATCTTCATTAGACATTTTCTTGTGGAAATACAGCAAACTGCCATGTGTTCATTGAAACCTCCTCTAGGTAATTTCAAGATTAGGGTCATCAGTGCAATCCTTTCATCACTGAGCAGAAACCTAAAGATTTTACCAAGTTTGTAATTGAATATAACTATGCATAGCACAAGATGGTGGCTCTGAGGAATTTTAATAAGAAACATTCTACTATTTTAAAATTTTAAATAATTAACCTTTTAAATGTTTTTATAAGTTTGCAACCTTCATACTTCTGAAGTTATTAAAATTTGAAAATACACCAAGATTTTTAAAATATATTACCTGCCACTCATTTCTCCTGTCAATCTTAAATCAATCTGACCATGATTGTATGTGAAAATGAATAACTCTTGTTTCTTTTGACTCTTTCTAGATTGTGCGACCATCAAACCATGCCACGATCCAGAGCATTGTAAAAGCAGTGGGGATCATTCCAGGAATTCCAGAGCCCTGTTGTGTTCCTGATAAAATGAACTCCCTCAGCGTACTGTTCTTAGATGAGAATAGAAACGTGGTACTAAAGGTGTATCCCAACATGTCAGTGGAGACTTGTGCCTGCCGATAAGTCTTTGGGATGAACTTTTGTTTAAAAAAAAAAGCAAAGAAAAAGAATGAAAAACAGATTTGATCACAAAAGCAGTACACGCTGGGGATCTTGTGTCATAGAAATCATTCCAGTTGTATTTATGATCCTGTTTATATCAGTAAACATACACACATACACACACACACATACACATACACACACAGAGGAAAAACAGTCCCTTGAGGCTGTAAAAGGAGCTCTTCATTCTTTTGGAGATTTGTTAAAATAACTAATGACAGACCCAAGTTTAAAAATTCAATTAATTATACCCAGTATATGGGCTTTCCCAAAGGTTTTATTCTCTACTTTTACTCAAAGCTTGCTACCATTATCATATTAACTTTTCATCAACACATGCCAAGATTATTCCTGTGCCCTTTTGTGCTATCATCTCATAACTCGGGAAGTGAGCTTCATACACTCTAGCCTATCAATTTCCTATAAAAACATTTTTGTTTAAAACACTCACCTGCCTTTTAATATACATATTTATATTGAAAAGAAGGCTGTAATAAAGGGCTTAAATGTATATTTTCTTTGAGATTCAAATGTAGCGCACTGTATAAGCTTTTATACATATCTATATATACAGTATGTTAATATAACCTATTTTTGGTTACTTTTTGCTAATATATATTTTATTTTGCAAAAGAAGGGGGTACTTCAGGGTACCCTACAGATGTGTGAATTGTTGGATTAATTTTGAGTTGTTGAGACACACATACTCTTGAAATAACACACATAGTAATATGTTTAAATACTAAAACAAAATAACCAAGATTTTATATTTTTGTAAATTATACTTTCTATACTATAGAATATGTTATAAGTGCTTTCCTGAAAGCTAATAAATTAAAGTACAGTTGTATCTTTTTAAAATGGTGTAGTTCTATTCCTTCCTTCTTTCACTATATAACTCCATAAATCAAATACTTACTATACATACTCTTGGGGGGCTATAAAGATACACAAAGTATAGGCCCTCCATATTCACAAAAATATAGTACAATAAAAGGATATGAGGAATGACATATAAGGGAGAAAAAAACTTATTCTCTAAGGTGACTTGCAGTTCTATAGCTATGACTCTAAAAAACTTGTTAATGAATGTTATCATAGTGTCCATTCTACTGACCTACAGGGAAAAACGTTTTGGGACTGTATTTATCCCAGCATCTATTCATTCAGGAAAGTGGTATCCTGAATCTTTGTTATCCCCTTCTCAGGACAATGTCCTGAACTCTGCCCCAAATCCACCAGAGTCATGAATCCTGTAAGCAAATGACTCTCCTCACCAAATGTTCAAATGTGCTTTGCCCCAGGCACCAGAATTCCTATTTTTAGCCTAAAATAAAAACAAATTATAACTTTGCAGCATTTAGAATTAAAACTTAATTGACAAACATTTATAAAGCATTTACTATGTGTTCAATACTATCATAAGGGCTCTGGATATCAAAACAAAAATGAAACAATCTTTATCCTCTAGGAGCTTACATTATTTAGAGTGGTTACATTCTATCTTGCATTATATACACAATCTCGTGAAAGAGGCAGGAAGTGTATCTACCCAAACAGCAGATCTGGAGAAAAGAGGAGAATGGAAAAGAAATGGAGAAATGACATTTATCTAATTATGTATTTTGGAAGGGGACCAAGTGATGCAAGCAGTTTGGAGTTAGGTGAGAAAATGAACACAGATCAATAGAAGAAGCATCTTTGTCTCTACTTTTAATTATGAATGTGTGTTAAAATATAATTGTACCTGGAAACAAAGAATATCATTCCAGATAAGAGTCTTACTGAGAGTCCCCAAGGGTCCCACTTACCTCTGCTGATAGCTCACAGTTTCTGATTTTAGATTATGAATAAAATGCATTTCTTTTAGATTTTTGTTTCTAATTAATATTTAAGTGACAGGGACAGTGTGGTATGGTGTCAAAAAATGTCACTGTCTTTAGAATCAGATAGTGTGGGTTCAAATTTCTGTACTGCCATGTCACTTGTGTGACCTTGAGGATGCTATTTTAAGTCTCTTGACCTCAATGTCCTCATCTGCCAATAACAGCTAGCATTTATATGGAATTTTAAGGTTTCAAAGCATTTTATATATGTTCAGTCATTGATACTCATAATAGCTCTGAGAGACAAATGCTGTTATTATTTCCATTTTACAGATGAGGAAATTGAAGCACAAAAAATTAAATGATAGGCCTAAAATAACACAATTAGCAAATTATAAATATAATTTGTTTTATATAAAGTAATAATTATAAATTTAGCATTATAAAATAAGACAGGACACTAATTCAAGTCTTCCCAACTCCAAGTGACTCACTGATTCCTTTGAAGCTCAGTTTCAACTCTAAATATATGATCACAGGATTGATTATTGGCTCTCTATCCTCTTTATGCATCACTGTTCATTGACTTTTATTTTAAAGTTTTTGCAAGGCAAATGGGGTTAAGTGGCTTGCCCAAGGCCACACAGCCAGGCAATTATTCAGTGTCTGAGGCCGGATTTGAACTCATGTACTCCTGACCCCCGGGCCCGTGCTCTTATCCACTGTGCCACCTAGCTGCCCCTATTCATTGACTCTTTCTTTACTGCCTGTCACTTCCTTTCACAGCATCTTCATCTCTATAATGAGAGGATCGCATTAGAGTACCTTGACAGTCCTTCCAGTCTTCATACAGTATCTGAACTAAGAATTATTCTTTTATCTCATTCACAAAAGTTCTTCTCCAATGCCTTATTGTGACATGGAAATGCTATTGAGTATTCTAAGACTCTGCCAGCGGAGTGAAAATACTTGCATATCCTGTCATCAGAAAAGCATTCAAATATGGGGGTCGCTAGGTGGCACAGTGGATAAGAGCACCGGCCCTGGGGTCAGGAGTACATGAGTTCAAATCCGGCCTCAGACACTGAATAATTGCCTGGCTGTGTGGCCTTGGGCAAGCCACTTAACCCCATTTGCCTTGCAAAAACCTAATTAAAAACAATTTTAAAAAAACATTCAAATATGGACATAGTGATAACCTAATAATCAAACAATCACAATAAAAAATTTAACACCTTAGACACCATCTAGTCCAATATGTAGTTGATTAGTCACTATTCTAAGACTTAATAGTGGGGTGCTCCCTCATCCTAATGCAGTTGATCCTATGTTAGGTGAGCTCTCATTGCGTTTTTGCAAAAAGTATTTCTTATGTCATGATAGAATTTTTTTAAATCTGCCTCTCTGAAATGTTTCCCTAGTTCTGCCCTCTGGAACTAAACAAAACAACTGTAATCTTTCATTTCCCAAATGAAAATCTAGCAAAAACCTTGAAGGTAGTTACGAGGTCTTTGTTCTAGTCTCTCTTTTCCAAGCTAACCATACCTAATTCCTCCAAACAATTACTGGTAGACATCATTTTCAATTCCTCCAACATCTTTCTAACTGTCTCTTAGTTGTATTCCACTTTACAATATTTTTTCTTAAGATGTGGTGCACAATACTCACGAGACAGTTGATTAGCTCATTGGACAGAGAATGCACCTGGAACTAGGAAGATGTGTTTAATTCTAGCCTTAGACACTTGGTAACTGTGTGAACCTATGAAAATCTGAGTCTCAGTTGCCTCATCTGTATAACAGGGATAATAATATTACCTATCAAGGTTGTTGTGAGGATCAGATGACATATTTGTGAAGTAATTTGAAAAACCTTAAAGTGTCATATAAATGCCAGCAATTATAATTGCTATCTTGTCATTTGACCAGAGAAAAAGTTAGAAAGACTGTTCATCACTCCCATTCTATGTACTACATTTCTTTTAACTCAGGCAAAAATTGCTATAATTTTTTTTGTCTTTGATATCACACTGTTGACTTGTGTTATCTTAGTCAAATTTATTGTTCAGATGAATTGCTATTTAAAACAATGCCTCCATAATTTTTTTTACTAGTGTACTTGATATCTTTAAGAATAGGACTTTACATTAGAGGTATGATGGAACCATGATAGAAGTTCCAAACAAAATTAGGAGAGATCTATTTTTAAATCCCTGAGACAACCAACCCACTTAAATGCTCTATGTCTCAAGGATCTTCTCAGTACTTATCTATTAACTCAACAATATCTTGAATCCAAATTCAGAGTCCTCTCATGGAATCACTCACTATTACATATTTGCAGTGCTTAGCTCTTAGGGTTGTTACGAGGATCAAAAGAGCTATAAAATGAAACATATAACCCTATAAAATGAACTTAAAGAATGACTAAGATGTCCCTTTAAAATTTCTTCTGATTAGAGTCAAATTTGTTTAGATACGTTGAAATCAGTTTTGAATTGTAATTCTGTCATTCAGTGATCTGCTTATTCCAGATTTATGCCCTCCACATTTTTGTAAGCATGGTATCTATGAAGGTATTATTGGTATTGATGAAAATCCTGAGCAAAGTAAAGGCCAGAGTCCTGTGAAACTTGCGGAGAGATTGCCTTCCACATCAGCACTGATCTATTAATCACCCCTCTTTGAACCAAGTTATACAAACAGCTGTGAATATACTTAATCATAATACCATTCAGCCCATCTAACTACATGGTTACCCTAAAAACTTTTGTCAAGACTTCAACTGAAAATCAGCCATATTATATCTATAGCACTATCTTGAGTATAGTGCTAGCACAGAGTTCAAGCTTAATAAATTTTTGTGGCAATGCCAATCTAATTAACTGCCAAAAGATTCCCAGTTCATTGAGAATTCCTTATTTTGTCTTCTTAATATAATATTTGATTTTCCTCAATTATACATTAAATTAATTTTATTCTTTATTGATTCTTGATTCTTGCCTGCTGCCTTTGTAATGCCTACAAACTTCCTCTTTAATAGTGAAGCACCCCAGTGCTTCTTCAGGCACATTTTTCCTTTGCATTTCCACCCACACCTGCACACTCTAGAGAGTTGAAATAAGGTGCTGAGAAGAAGTAGCTGGAAATATAAAATGATAGGAATGCCATTAATTGTCATTCTAAATGAAGATCTTCAAGCCATAGCCTGTAAACCCTTCCCAGATCCTAGAACTAGAGCAAGAAGGGCCTTAAAGGTTATCTATTCCTGATGTCCTCATTATCTGATTAGGAAAGATCATGCAGGTAACAAAAAGCATCTATCAGACTCAAACATAGAGCCTACTAGCACATGCACTTACAATACTCTAATGTGCCACACATGAACCAGATTAAAATATGATTGGAAATATTTATAAAATAAAAATCTAATGAAACAAAAACTAAATCAATATGTGATTGTAGGGAAACTTATGAATGGATAAGTGTTGCCTCTTTATATTTGCTTTGTACTCCACTGTTCAGAGGACTCAGTACCTGTACCATAAAGTCCCTTGGACAGAATTCTAACTCTGGCCTCTGGGTGGCACATCCAGGAACTGGCATGCTCAGGAACTCCACAACATACTTCACCACAAAAGACATAAACCATTTGGTGGAGGTCACTTTGACTAGTGGGTAGAGGACTGCCTTATTTTTTTAGTAATTGAAGAATCAAAGGTCATAGCCATGTAGACAATGGAAACACCTGGGATAACTACCTGAGCTGAGTCTGAGGAGATAAGATGAAACAGGTGCTTGCTTATTGGTGAGTAGAGGAAAAGGTAGAGTTATCAGAAGAAAGCTCACAGTCCTAGTAAACTGTTTTTATTTGTTTATTTTTCTCATTTATTAACTAATTAGTTAATTTTTAATGTTATTTTATTTTGTCCAATTATATTCAAAGATAGTTTTCAACATTCAACATTTGTAAGATTTTGAGTTCCACATTTTTCTACAACCCTCCTTTCCCCCCTCCTAATGATAGCTAGTAATCCAATAAAGGTTATACATGTACAATCATGTGTAACATATTTTCATATTAGTCATATTATGAAAGAAGTACCAGAACTAAAGGGGAAAAAACCATGAGAAAGAAAAAAGGACAAATTTTTAAAAAGTGAAAACAGTATGCTTTGTTCTACATTCAGACTTTATAGTTCTTTTTCTGGATATGGATGGCATTTTCCATCACAAGTCTTTTATTATTATTATCAGAGGAGTTAAGTTGACCATGGTAACTGTTTAAGGAGGTATTTGGAGTACAATGAAATGGAGTATTGCACTCCTCTATCTGTTTGAGTCTGACAATGTGTTTCACTCCTCTGGTGCCAACTGTCTATGGAAGTTTTTGATACAGGTCACAGACATGACTGATCCTTTTACCTGAGGTACACACAACTTCTTGGAGTATTATCACTGTGTATTTTAAATTCATTGTTGTAAAGTTATTCCAAATTATAATGGGAATGTGTTCCCTTTTGGATCATGTAAAATAGGAAAGGAGATAAGTATCTAAATGAAAAATAAGGCATTAGCTATGTTTTGAGGAGATTTTCCCATGGTTCTAGATAGAAATAAAGTAATGAACCAATTATAATAAGTTCATGAAATTGGATAAGTAACTATTATGTATTTTAAACCTTAGAGCAAAAGGGTTTGAATCTAAGGTCCATGAACTCTTTTCTAACATTTTAATAACTGTATTTCTATACAATTGGTTACTTCTGTAATCCTATGTATTTTATTTTATGCATTTAAGAACATTATTCTGAAAAGGGAGTTCATAAATTTCATCATTTATCTAATCACATGCACTAAAAGAATTAGGAACCTCTACCCTATATTAAGTTGACAAGAACATCTGTTTGAAGTAGATGCTTGGTATAGTACAAACTTCCTGGACTCTCTTCAGCTATAGTATCAGCCTCTTCATTCTTAGAGGACCAAAATGGCAACACTATAGTGAGGTCAGGGACCTAGCCCTTCCTGATCTTTCTCTTCCTGCATATTTGTTCCTATATGAGTAGAGAGACTCATCACTGGCAACAGAAACTCTCAGAACTGTCTTCTAAGTCACAAAGCATCCCTGATCTATACCAGGGAAAGTACTCATACCAATGAAACCTTGTATTCTTCAAATACTGAAGTATTCTTTCACCTTTTTTCACCTCTAACTCTCTTTGTTTCCTGACAAGCATGTGACTTGTTCTTGCACTCCTCTTTCTTTGTTAGCCAAAGTAGTAATTTATCAGATATCTAAGCAAAGTAATAATGACACCCTCCATATGTAACAAAACATTTTCATATGCCTTGTCTCATCTGCTCTTCCTTTCAATTCTGCACAGTTTTAGAGAATTATTATTCCCATTTTATAGATTGTACAAAGGCCACATTTTTCTTACTCAAAGTTTTATGTATATATGTTTCTCATACTATCTCCCTTGTCAGATTTTAATTCCTGAATATATGAAACAATGAGAATATGTATATATATATGCTAGATAGATATCTATCAAAGTTTGATTTTTGACTTTTTCTTAGTTGATACTCATATCCCTAAACCAAAGCATCCCTCCAAAAAAACAAAAACAGAAACATGTTATTCTTGAATTAAAGCTGTACCAAAGTGTCACCTCCTCCTGAGGGAGATGATCAGCTCTGTGGGATAATAAAGGCCTGAGTCCAATTTTCATCTCATGTTATTGAATCGTCTTTTTCCCACAGCAGTGTTTATTGTTTGCAGTTCTTAGTCAGAGCCATCAGTCACGAGAGACATGCATATTGACTGGATGTGTGTTAACAATCACTGCAAGAATTTTTCACCACAGCAATCTCCAATATGGAAAAAGACAAGAAATGAAAGGGCCTCAAATTGAATTCAGCAAAATTAGAAGTTCCTGCAAAGTATAAGAACCTTGAATTACAAAGCTAAAAATGATCTCTTTCCTGTCCTCAAGGAGCTTACCATTATACCCAGGAAAGTTAAATTGCACATAAATATAATATATATAAATGAGCATATGAGAGGTGATGAGAATGTTGTTGAGAGAGACAGCAAGTCACCAAATCACTCAGTGTCCCAATATGACTCTCTAAGATTATAAATTACAGAGCAGAAGTGAATTGGTAAAGGAAGTTCCCTCACCAGGAAATCCCTGCTAATGCAGTCACACTTCAATGTGTGTGTGTGTGTGTGTGTGTGTGTGTGTGTGTGTGTGTGTGTATACAATGCAACACATATCATAATGCGATAGAAATATAATATATAGATACATACACATACAAATATACATTTATCTATCTATCTATCTATCTATCTATCTATCTATCTATCTATCTATGTATTACAAGATATATTGCAAGATAGGTGGAAATGGAGGTAAAACAAAGAACCAGACAAAGAGATTTAGATGTGGAGAGAACAAATCAAGTCTCAAATACTTATTAGTTTTATGACCCTGAACAAGTCATTTAACCCAGTTTATCTCAGTCTCCTCATCTGTAAAATGAGTTGGATAAAGCAATGGTGAACCACTCCAGTACCTTTGCCAAGAAAACCCTAAATGGCTCATGAACAGTCAGACAAGTTTGAATAACAACTGGACAACTGTAAAATAAAGGGTTTGGGCTAGATTTCAAAGATCTCTTCCAAATCTGCGTTGTTTGATCTCTATGACTCAATGTCTTCTCCCCAGAGTGGTCAGGAAAGTTTTATTTGCCCCAGAAAGGAAAATTGAAGTAGGTCTGGAAGAATAGTGAGAATTTGGCCAAGTGGAAAGAAGAAGGGGGTGGGGGAAGGGGGATTCCAGGAAGGACAGAAATGGTATAAGCAAAGGAATTCAAACTGATTGAGTTATTCAGGGAAATTGTGGGGAAACCAGTTAGGCTGTTGCACAGAGTTCCTGTTGGGGAATAGGGGGTGATGAGATGAGATGAAACTCATCTTCTGCCCCAAACCCACCCCACTTCATGATTTCTCCATTTCTACTGAATACACAAACTTCCTTCTAATCCTTGACACTTACTTCAATTTCCCTCACCCCAGCCCCATATCCAATCAGTTGTCATCTTTTATCTCCATTTTTACCTCTGGTACTAAGTCTACCCCCACAACATCTCTGGAATCTAGATGTTTTTATTCAATGACACAACCATCTCTCTACTTCTGGTCCTACTTCAGGACATGAACTCTTGCTTAGACTCCTGAAATATGTTCCTAAATGGCCTTTCAAGACTCCAACCTTTAACCTTGTCTAATAAATTTTCCATAGAGTTACTAACTTGATATCCCTAAATCATTGGCCAGTTCATATCACTCTTCTCCTCAAGAATCATCTGTGATTCCTAATTGTATCTATGGCAAAATATAAACTCTTCTGTTGAGCAACTAAAGACCTTCATAGGCTGAAACCAGCCTCACTTTCTAGACTGATTTCATATTATTTCCCTTCATTGACTCTACATTCAAGCCAACTTTTTCTACCTGCTCTTCATGCACAATGCTCCATTTTCATCCCCATACTTTATACAGACAGTCCCCTACACATGAAATAAACTTTTCTTCTCTACAATTTTGTTCTTCTCTCCCTTCCCTCACTCCTTCTTGAAAAAGTAATCAAAGATTATATATGTGCAGTCATGGAAAACATTTCTATATTGGACATTTTGTATAAGAAGACTCAAATTTTAAAAAGGAATGAAAGAAAAAAGTGAAAAAATAGCATGCTTCAATCTGTATTCAGACAATATCAGTTATTTTTCTGGAGGCAGATAGTATGCTTCATCATTAGTCCTTTAGGATTTTCTTAGATCATTGTATTGCTGAGAATAGCTAAGTCATTCACAGTTCTTCATCATACAATATTGCTATTATTTTGTACAATGTATTGATCCTGCTTATTTCACTTTGTATGAGTTCATGTAAGTCTTTCCAAGGCTTTTCTAAAATCACCCTTCTTGTCAGTTCTTACAACCCAATAGTATTCTATCACAATCATATACCATGGTTTGTTTAGCTATTCCCCCATTGATGGGTATCCCTTCAATTTCCCATTCTTAGCCACCATGCAATAAAAGAGGTGCAATAATTATTAATCATTTTAACTTTAAGTAAAACCTTTTAAAATCACCAGTACTTAGCACAATACCCAGTCCAAAGATAGAATTCAATAAAGACTAACTGACTTATTGGTTAAGCGATTTGGTTCTCCACTCCAAGTAGAAGAGGGAGATAAAGAAAAGAAAATAGCAATGTCCATGTTGACTAAACTACCAAGAGCCTCTGACTGTTTATCTCTCACCTCCACACACTCCCAAACTGGAGGAGAGAATTAAAATGAATAAAAATAGTAGGGAGTAGGAACATTCCTATTCCCTCCTCTTTAACCTTCCACCTAAGAAGATTGGTTCAACTAATTGAAAACTCTCAAAAGGGAATAACATAATGTCATTCATAAATCTTTTTTTCTAAAATAAACAACCAAAACATTCACAACACATTTATTTTTAGACTTCATCTTCACTGAGCCTTGGTCAATATTCACATGCGACCTTTACTCCCCCCCTAAAAATAAATTCATATATAGACTTCAGTAACAGGAAATCAACATTTTACTCAAAAGGATAAAGGTGACAGATGCACACGCCTCAGGCTTATCATCATTTCCAGGTCATTGAAAGCACAACTGGTCATTTGGGGCTCAGAAACTTAACCCAGAACCTCATGTACAAAATGGAAAGGAAATATTGCATAATATCCCTCCAGAAGTGGCATGCCTCACACCCCCCCACACACACATACACATATTCAAGTACACACACACACACACACACACACACACACACACAATCTCCAAAGAAACAACTCAAGACCAACTTGACACAGAACAGATATTCTTCCTGGTCAATCAGCTCTAAGGCTGATAAAATGGGAGGGGGATTTTAAAGTTTATTTGTCTTTTTTAAAGTATGTTTGGGGGCATGAAATTTCTTCTTTGATGCTTAAATTCAACCTGATCTACACAAACTCTCAGAGTCTCCCAAGTCCAGGACTTCAAGGGAAGACATGTAGCACAACTAAGCTGATTTCTTTCCTCATTGATAATTTTCCTCCTATTCTCTCCCCCACATTCACACACCCCCAAATTCAGGGACCTAGAAAGCTCTGAGCATATGACATTCCCCATCCCCCACCACTTCCCAACCCTCTTCAGCCCAGATCTGGCAAGGAAATGAGGAGGGAAAGAAAGGGGGGGAAACTAATTAAGCAGTCGATAACCCCAAAGTGAAATGCGAATTCTTTACAGTATACAATGTTCTTCCCACAAGCCATTTGTGTTTATAGAATCATCATTAACTTAAAACTAAGAGCTTTGAGAGATAAGAACCACTGAGGCAACTTCAGATAAGTTACAAGTGTATGACCAGTCTGGCTGACAACTGATGAGAGACTTGGTTAGAAAAGCTTGCGGAAACGGGATGCTCCAAAGCCATTCCTTCATTTTCTCTCCCTCCTCCAGAATCTAATCCATCAACTGTCTCAAGCTGGAGTAACCTGGGCTCCTTTTTCATCCTGTTGGCAGACAGGGCACACCCCCACCCCCCCCAAAATGCCTTATTTTGCATTGCTGGCCGGTCTGCTCACTTTATCTCTCCTGGCCTGTTGTGGACGAGGGAAACCTCTGGAGGACTGGGAGAGGGTGCCTGCCATGGAAAGCACCAATAAATTCTTTGGGGAGGCTGTGAAGGGGGAAGATGATATGAGCTTTGACTTCAAAATGTTCCTGGAGAACATGAAAGTGGATTTTCTGAGGAGTCTGAATTTATCAGGGGTCCCTTCCCAAGACAGGACCAAAGTGGAGCCACCTCAATTCATGATCGATCTGTACAACAGATATACCACCGACAAGTCTTCTACTCCAGCTTCCAATATAGTGAGAAGCTTCAGCATTGAAGGTATGATTAAAATTGGGGGAGGAAGGGTATTCTTAGTATCCCTAGTATTTAGCTTAGCATGGTTCCTGGACCATAAGAGGTTCTTAATAAGTATCTGTGTTGATAAACTCATGAGTTCTATATTGCATGGGTCTTTGCTACTTCCAAGAAACAAGATGGTGAAGATGAGGACCTAGAGGTGTTAATCTAAAGAGTCTCTCTTCCTTCTCTATATATTTAACAAACTAGAGTTCACATTCTGGATTCTCAGCCTTTTCAAAATGATTGCTAGTGGATTAAAAAAAGGAAAAGATAAAGAAAACAACATTGAGAATTTCCTTGGTTCTGCCACTCCTCAGTGTCTAAGTAAATAATCTATGGTTCCTTTTACACAAGAAGCAATTTATATAGCTTGGTGATCAGCTGTGGTGGTAGCATGCCGATACACTTACCAGGAAACCTATGTTTTATTCTCACTTCTTCCACTGTGTGACCTTAAACAATTCACTTTGTGATCAAGGACAATTCTAAAAATTTGTGTGGAAAATGCCATCCACATCCAGAGGAAAAAACTGAGGAGCCTGAATCCAGCCCCAAGCATACTTTTTTCACTTTTTAAAACATTTTATATTTTTTTCTTTCTCACGATTTCCCCTTTAGTTTTGCTTTTTTCTTTTACAATATGATTATTATGGAAATATGTTGATCATATTTGCATATGTATAACCTATATCAGATTATTTGCTGTTGTGGGGAGGGGGAAAGAAAAGGAGGGAGAGGGAAATGTGGAACTCAAAATTTTACAAAAACATGAATGTTGAAAACTATCATTGCAAGTAATTGGGGAAAACTTAAAAAACATTCACTTTACCTCTAGGCTTCATTCTTCTCATCTAAAAAAATGAGCAGTTTGTTGTAGGCAATCTTTAGAATTCCTTAGACTTCTGATGTTCTATAATCCTATGAATCTGAGAAATCAAATGAGATTGTCATAGTGACAATAGGATTCCCCAATCTTTCCCAGCAAATGATCAGATTGAATGTGCAGGCATTGGTACAGATAGTTTTAAAAGAATCAAAGGACACAAATAAAAACAGATTTATTGATTATGTAAAAAGTATTATTGTTCAGTGGTTTTCAATTGTATCCAACTTTTCATGAGCCCATTTGGGGTTTGTTTAAGGTTTCTAAAAGTATAGCTTGGTTAACCAGATGATTAACTTTGCTTTTCAGTAGGAATTTACAAGAGGATGGATTTGTCTCCTAAATACTTGCCTGTTTGTTTTTTGTCTCTTTGTTTGGAGCCTGTGATTTCATCAGTTTAGTAATTGCCAGTATGGAAACTCCCTCCAACAAAGCAGATTGACAACTCATCAACGACTTAGAGTCTAATTGTGAGTTTCTCAAGGGAAGAGACTGTCTTTTGCATTTCTTAATAGGAGTATAATGTTTATTGACATGCTTAATAAATATTTGCTACCTGAGAGAAGTTTCTGGTATACTGCAATGTTAAGCACTTGCCCAAAGGAATTCAACTGATGAATGCTTAAGAAGAATTTCAACTCAGGTTTTCCTGTCTTCAAAACAAAATTTCTCCCTATTGCCTAGAATTCGTTGAAATGTATGTGGCATGAAAATGACTAGGGGTCATTTGATAGAACAGTATTCATTGAGAGGCAATGTGACAGTAAACAGAAAAATCAGCCTCAGAGTCAGAAAGATGCAGATTCAAGTCCTGCCTGAAACATTGAATCAGATCACTAAGACTGTAGAAGTCACAGAAGTTGCCAGTCTGCACTGGTAAAGGGAGTTTTCTCACTAGAAGTTTTCCTTCACCAATTTTTCTTCTCAGTTCCAGATAAACAAAAGGTCAGACATACCACGGGGTATTGGACCCAAAATCCAATTTAAGGGGGATGCTATAAAATAAATGGGTGTAAATTTTCCTCCTGACACCAATGTTATCAGTGGATTTTCCTATATTGAAACCAGTGACTGAATTATCAATTCAAAAAGCCTTCTACTGCCATATTTACAGACACAAAGTGAAGTGGAGAATTAAGGAAATGATCCAGGGAATTTTGGCAAAATCTCACTTTGCCTTGTCCCAATAATGATAGTGGAGATCAAAGTATTTTTTTCTCATAAATCACCCTGATAATCCTCAACTTCAATTAAAAGTATATCGTCACTGCTGATTGCTGAACCTTTTCAGTCTCTGGATCAAGTCCTTTTTCTAACATTGGAATTTCACAACTCACTGCTGGTAAAAAAATTCCCCCTCCCACTCACTGCTGTTAAAAAATTCTCAAGGTGCTCAATTTAAGGCTGACAGTAATAAATCAGAGTCTTCTCAAAAGCTCCTGGGAAAACACAAGAATTCACTTCAGGTTACATCAGGCTCAATATTATATATCACAATAATTTGAAATTACTTCATTTCTTCCATTTGAGTTTCTTTAAAAATATTTTATAAAGAAATATTATGAATTCCATTTTGGAATGGATCAACCATGTCATTATATGATGATGTCAAATCAATACTAAAATTTGGGATCCTTGCTTCTATAAACCAGGGGATTATCATTATTATAATGATTATTATTGTTATAGCTTACATCAACATACTGCTTTATGAGTTGCAAATGATTTTCTTCACAACCACCCTAAGTGACGGATTTTATATTTTATAAATGAAGAAACTGAGGCTCACAGAATAATTTGTATGGAGCCATTGTCAGACCTAGAATTTTGATTTGGATCCTTTCATTCCAATGACAATTGTTCTTCTCAATGTACCTTTTTGCCTCATATATTATAATTACTTATGTATATGTCATTCCTATCCTTCAGGGGTCTGTAAGCTCATTGAAGGCAAAATGACTTGTCTTTTTTTTTCTTTGTAATTCTCTCATAAAATCAGATCATCAGATACAGGGTCTCGTACACAATTAGTATACAATAAATGAGTGTGTCTTTGTGTGTGTGTGTGTTTGTGTGTGTGTGTGTGTGTGTGTGTGTGTGTGTGTGAGAGAGAGAGAGAGAGAGAGAGAGAGAGAGAGAGAGAGAGAGAGAGAGAGAGAGGAATAAAATGAGGGAAGAAGGAAGAAAGGAGGAAAGGAAGGCAGGCAGGCAAGCAGGCAAGCAAAAGAGATAGATCAATACAGCTGTAAGAATTTGAGAACATTAAAGCAAAAGACCTAGGTCTGGGCTCTGGCTTTGCCACTATTAACAATGGGGTCATAGGCTATTCACTTCATCCTTTTCAATCTCAGTTTCTTCAACTACAAAATAAGAAGTGGGGAATGGTTGGACTAGATGACTGAATTTAGCTTTGGAGCCTTCAAGCAGAAAAACTAAATGAGCCAAGTAAAATAAATCAAGTCACCATATGTATCTGCTTCCATTGCAGATGTTGTCTCTATGTCTTCGACAGACAGGCATTCCTTCCAGAAGCACATCTTACTTTTCAACATCTCTATCCCAAGACATGAGCAAATCACCAGGGCTGAGCTCCGGCTCTATATTTCATGTCAAAGTCATGCTGAGTTGTCCCATGAACTGAAGGGCAGTATCGCCATTTATGACATCCAAGGTGGAACAGACTTCTGGGAAGGCACAGAGGGGACCAAGTCCTTCCTTATGTCCCAGGTCATCCAAGAAAGTGGATGGAAAACATTCGAGGTCTCCAGTGCAGTGAAAAGATGGGTCAGGTCAGACCCAACAAAGAATAAAAACAAATTGGAAATCAGAGTGGAAAGTCATATGAAGGGATGTGAAAAACTAGACATTAGTGTCCCTCCAGATTCCAAAAATTTGCCCTTTTTTGTTGTGTTCTCTGATGACCGCAGCAATGGGACAAAGGAAATCAAGATGGAGCTCAGAGAAATGATAGGTCATGAACAAGAGAGCGTGCTCAAGAAGCTGTCCAAAAACATTAGTTCTCAGGAAGAGGAGGAAATAGAAGAAGAAATACAGAACTTTTCTGTCAGGAGACCATTTTCATCCAGAAACAAAAGAAGCACAACTCCCAATAACCACTGCCAAAGAAGCTCCCTTCGAGTCAACTTCAAGGATATTGGCTGGGACAACTGGATCATTGCCCCAAAGGAGTATGATGCATATGAATGTAAAGGAGTCTGCTTCTTCCCTCTTGCTGATGATGTGACTCCAACTAAACATGCCATTGTTCAGACTTTAGTGCATCTCAAAAACCCCATGAAAGCTGGGAAAGCTTGTTGTGTTCCCACCAAACTGAACCCAATTTCTATCCTCTACAAAGATGATGTTGGCGTGCCCACTTTAAAATACCAATATGAAGGAATGAGTGTGGCAGAATGTGGATGTAGGTAGTACCTGATCAGCTGCCAAGCCAGAAAAGAGAAAAATTTTGGCATACTGTTCTGGGGTGGAAGGGGAGGGGAGGTCTCTTGTAAAAAAGCTATACATTGGTGCTGACAGTGTTAACCAAGGCAGGCAATCTTGGAAGGAAGGAAAGAAAAAAATCTAAGACTCTAAAACTAAGTTACTTGGAACTAGTTATTTGGAAGTACTGCTTCAATTGACCCTTTTAGCTATTTGTCCAACAGAAGTAGGGTTGGACTTCAAAGCACCCAAAGGGGATCTTGGGGAAACAGAATAGAGTTGGAGGGAATGTGAAAAAAATCAGGGGAGTAGATGGGATGGGGGGATGAGGAATTAGGCAGGGAAGATGGTGGGAAAATGAATAACAAATCAAAGAATTGAGTTAGCAAAAAAAATTGCATTAAGATCACGGAGAAGGAAGAGAGCAGATGGATCCATAATCTCTTGCAATCTATGAAAATAGACATGAAAGGGAATAGGGAAGTAGGGAATGAAGGTTTCACATGGACAACAGTGTTCCTGAGGAAGTCATCACCTTGATCTAGGATATACTCCATTTAAGAAACTTTAAATAATTGCTGCTTTATGAAAGATGACAATTAAGAATACAAATGTTAAGAATGACGTTATACTTTGTTATCACCAGGACCCAATACATCATTCAATTATGACTGAATATACAGACTCAACCTGGGCGCATCTGACTACAAAGTGGACATAAAGTACAGTAAACCTCTGCCACAGCTGTCTTCCCAATAAAGCCCTTTCAGGGAGCTTGAAGCCCAAACTTTGCCAACTGTAATGGTATCAAGAGGACCAGGGGCAAATGGAGTCCTCCAATTATTTCAATTTCTCCGCTGGTATGCCACATAGTCAAAAATGGATGTTTTTGCTACATCTTGTTACATTTGTAACACTGTACATTATTGAATGGTATGTGGGAGATGGTTCAGTTCAAAGACTCCAATTCCTTTCAATTATTTATTCTATATAGTTTACTTTGTATTTTC
This sequence comes from Macrotis lagotis, assembly GCF_037893015.1. Lineage (NCBI taxonomy): Eukaryota > Metazoa > Chordata > Mammalia > Peramelemorphia > Peramelidae > Macrotis > Macrotis lagotis. The sequence continues at coordinate 70,792,328 of NC_133661.1, read as the reverse complement.
TTTGTGCATGAACTGACCTTTTTTCTTTCTAGTTTTCCTGTGGAAGAATTTAAAGAGTAGAGAATGAATCAGGCTTTAATTCACTGAAATAAATGCATGGGAGTCAGAGATGTCATGCTTTGGACATGGTTATCCAAGATGTACCTATTTTTAACCTTCTTTATGACACATACTTGAATGATAAGAAGCCCCGTCTTCCGTCAGTTAAGGCTCACTCTCCTCTGAGGAACTCTTGGCCTTATCTCTCCTTTCCGATAAAAAAGGGAGCTTTGCCCTATGTAGTACATGTTCAGTATTTCTTCCAGCAATAGGCAGTAGAAATGCTAACATTTGTTGACTTGCTTTCTGGATTTCTTAAGGGCAGATGACTTTTTTCCTGAAGAGTCTTATTAGGAGAAAATGATATTGGGAAGTTTTAGGTTTCAACAGTTAGAACAGTCCACTTTTCTAACATTGCAATAGATAAAATGGACTATTTGTCAAATTAGTTTGGGTAGAATCCCAAGGTGCTCTTAACAATTCTGGTATAGTCCAATTGAAGCTACTAATATATGGCAATACCTAATATGCCCCTACCTTGATGGGAAAAGGGAAGCAGAGCAAAAGGCAGAGCTTACTTTATGGCATCTCCCTCACATTACTATCATCAACATTGTGGAGGGTAGCATTTAACCCAAATCTAACCCCATCACTCATCCTGAAAGAGAAAAGCAGAGGAGACCTAGTCAAAATATAATGGAAATAATCTGGGAAATAAAGTGGAGTACCTTCTGGGAATGTTAGGATGCCCTCTAACACAAATCATTCCCTTACTTTCCAGATAACTAAGAATCTATTCAAAAACACACTGATGGATTTTGATGAGGGGAGAACCTAACCAATAGCTGGAGGAGTATACTGATCATTTAAATAAATGCTTATGTTTTAAACCAAAGAGGCTCCATGGGTGAAATAAACCACTAAGATTTACTAGTTAGGGTCCTCAAAAGAGATTCTGTTGGCTCCATAAGCCACATTGAAACCCACAAATAAACATTCATATATAATGTGTTCTCTGTACCTTTTAACAGTATAAGTGACTCAGCATGAGTTAAGAATATGCTTTCAGTATAGTTCCAAGCTACATAAACCAGAGAGTCATTTCATTTTGTAATCAAAAGGAATTTCAGAGGTCATCCACATCAACCTATTCCTAAACTAGAATCACTGTTACAACATCCCTAATAAATGGAACCTTGAGGATATTAATAATAGGAAATTTACTACTTTCTAAAGCTACTTTTGGATATCAAGAATGTCCACTTGTGGGGAAGCTAGGTGGTGCAGGGGATAGAACCCTGGCCCTAGATTCATTTGAACCTGAGTTCAAAATCTGACCTTGGATACTTAATAATTACCAAGTTGTGTGACCTTGGGCAAGTCACTTAACCCCATTTGCCTTGCATAAAACAAACAAACAAGCAAATAATGTACACCTGTACCCTGGCTTGCCTAGTCTTTCTTGTCCAGGTGCTGGGCAAAGGGCAAGTGAGATGATTTACCAAGGTTAGGTGCCACAGAACAGAACCAAGTAAAGAATAAGAACTTGAACACATGTCTAATGCTTTGAAATTTATATGGCATTATCTTTATAGATAAATAATCTAAATCTCAGGTTTGATCAGTATCACACAGCTAGCAAGATTGAATTTAAAGTAGTAATGGTTGATTAATTGATTGATAAAGCCAGGATTCTTAAATTCAAGTCTACTGCTTGTTCCACAGAGACATCTGATAAATTAAGAATAAGTCAAGAAGTATATGCTTTATATTCACATTTGGAATCAAATTAGTCCCTGCCCTCAAGGAGTTTACACTCTAGTTGGGGGAGACATGTGCATATACAGATATACAAAAATAGATATAGATATATGAGGGGGGGCTAGGTAGCACAGTGGATAGAGCACCGGCCCTGAGGTCAGGAGTACCTGAGTTCAAATCTGCCCTCAGACACTTAATAATTACCTAGCTGTGTGGCCTTGGGCAAGCCACTTAACCCCATTGCCTTGCAAAAAAAAAAACACTAAAAAAAACCCCAGATATATGATCTTTAGAAGAGGGAGGTAGGTGTAGGACATTAGAAGGAAGAGGAAAGATTCATGTAAAAGATAGCTCCTGGATCTGGGCCTTAATATCATTTACAATATATTCCAATCAGTTAAGCTAATTATTTATAGGCTGAAAAAGCATAACAGCAATAACAAAACTGACATAATAATACCATCAATAATACTAGTTAGCATTTATAGAGCTCTTTTAAAGTTTTCAAAATACTTTACAAATCTGTCATTTCATCCCTACAACAATATTGGGAGGTAGGTTGGCATTATCATCCCCATTTTACAGATGAGGAAACTGTGACTGAAACTAGGAATATCTTTACAATTTCTGAAACATTTTACCTATAAGTTATTTCAATAAAAAACCATGTACACAATGTTTAAGCCACAGTTATCAAATGAAGAATTCAATGCTTTTCATTTTAAAGCTGCCTAGATTTTTCCAGATGAACCTCTGAATTCAGGATCCTGCAAATGCTAGATATATTCCCAATGCTTAACAAATATCTGCTGTTGGATTGATTGAACTCCCACTCCCAGACTATCATTCCTTTGCACTCGTCTGTTTTCATTTGCTCCCAAGACCCATTCGAGTTTACTGCTTCCTTCCTCCTGCTTCTTCCTCCGCTTAGTAAGTGGTTTACATAGAAGCTCTGATCAGGCACAGTTCTTAGAAAGACAGGATCAGCTCATTCCCTCATCTCTCACTATTTAAACTCTACAGATAGCTAGTCTTCTGAGAGCTAGGGTAGGATTTGACATGACTTCAAGAGGTCAGTGTGGTGATTCAATTCATCAAATATTTATTAAATGTCTACTAAGCATAACCACAGTGTTAGCCATTTCATACAGAAAAACAAAACTGGAAAAATTCCTGCCCTCTATTGGGAGAAAACAGTGTACATAGATAAATAAATATACAATATATTTCCAACAAGGAAGTTAGGTGATGCAATAAATAAAGCACTGGGCCTGGAATCAGGAAGTTCTGAGTTCAAATTCAGCTTCAGACTCAATAACTGTGTGACTCTGGTCAAGTCACTTAACCTGTTTGCCACAGTTTCCTCATCTGTAAAATGAGCTGGAGAAGGAAATGGCAAACCATATCCAATATCCCTGGGATCATGAAGAGTTGAACTGAAATGACTGTACAACAACAAGAAGAGTTTATTTCCAACAAAGAATTTTAGGGGGTTCCTAGGGGGTTTAAAAAATCCACTTACTAAAATTTGAATTATTACAAAAAATAAAGGTCCTCAAAATAGCATCATAATGGAGACTCCATAATTTAGTAGTTTTGTTCTATTCCTAACGCTTCCTAACATTAACTCTTGCTATCTGACCCTAAATCATTTAATTTCTCAAGGCCTCTGTTACCTTATAAAATGACAGTTGAACTCAGCAGTCACTACACATACACACATACACACATACACAAATACACACACATACACACACACACACAAAGATCAAACATACCTTTATCGTTTTGACTAAAGAGAATTTTTTAAAAAAGTATAAAGTTTCAATTAAGCTGTTTTACAAGAAAGAAAAATAAAATTGCAAAATCTCAGAGAAGGAAGGACCACTAAGACCAACCCATACTTTGTCAAGAATTCATTTTTCAAAATATCTACCAAGTGGTCATCTAGACTTTGCTTGAAGCTTTTCAATAAATGAGAACTTACTTAACTACATGATTGTTTTGGATACCTTGGATACTTTGGCTGTCTTGGAAGTTTTCCCATATATGAAGGAATATGCTAAGGTGAACTGGAGCCAGCTCCTGTCTGTTCACAAGAGCCAACTTTTAAATTTTCACTGTGAACATTGACACTTCAGAAATCAGCAAATACTACAAATCAGGGCTTGATTTATTATTTTTTTGATTATCTAAACTTAAGATTCAACTTTAAGTGTGTCTTCTTTATTTTTTTCCTAACATCTGGTTACTAACATTTAACAACCCACCCCTTGTTACATCAATCCTAAAACTGGTCTCACTATATCTTTGATTCACTGGGGCTGTCTGTCTTCAGAGACCAAGCAGAACCAATCTAATCACTTTCCCTTATAACAACTTGTCAATCAATCAATAAACATTTATTAATTACCTACTATGAACTAGACTCTGTACTAAGCATTTGGGTTGCAAACACAAGCAAAAAAAGATGGTTCCCTATCCTCAAGGAGATCATAATCACCATGCAAATATTCTCTTCAAAAATGACTCATTTTTCTTTTTACTAAAAAAAATGGTTCCAATTTAAAGGTTTTTAATTCAGTTTGTATTTATAGACATAGCTCCTGCTTTAATGACTAAGATAATTTTGGATACTATACTGCTTTTGCTTGGATTTTCCAGACGATTGCTCAGATCGCCATCTATGTTGATGTTGTGTGTAATGTTTGCCGAAGACTCATGCCAAGAGCCAAGATCTGCCCACAAAGGATTCGGAATAGGAACCGGGAATGTGAGAGTGAAGGCTTCACTAGGGCATTTAAAGATTTGTTCTATTGAATCAACATAAAGAAGTTGAGAAGACGTTCAACTGTTTTCTATTTTTCTTATGATATGATCTCTGAGAACAAAGAACAAAAACAGCAACAATTCTTATTAACTACTAATGTTTACGATGGTCTACCCATTGTGTATTTCTTTAAAACTATTATTAGTTTAATTAATAATTATATTTAAAATATTAATTACTATTAATAAGCAATCATTCTCATCTAAACAGCCAGGCTAACAGTTTGTTCTTTATCTTAAAGGTAGTAGGAAACCTAAGAGGGCTTTTGAGCAAGCGAGTGCCAAACTTAGAATCAAAAAGTGTAATAGAGTATGCTTTTGTTGTTATTCAGTTATGTCTGACTCTCTATGGCCCCAGTTAGCATTTTCTTAGCAAAGATACAAGAGTGGTTTGTCATTTCCGTCTTCAGCTCATTTTACAGAGAAGAAAACTGAGGCATATAGGGTTAAGAGAATTGACTAGGGTCACACAAGAGAAATCTTCCTGACTTCAGGCTCTGTGCTCTATTCACTGCTCCCACTAGCCTAGAGAGACTATAGAAAATAACACAACAAGCAAAAAGTACTGTAGAAAGTACAGAACTTCGAGTCAGAAGATCTAGATTTTGAATCTAGACATTGCCATTGACTCCCTAAGTGGCTAAAAGGTAAGCCCTATCTTTTTTTCATAGTTGCAACTTTTTTCATCAAAATGAAGGTGTTTGGATTAGATGATAAAATTAATTAAACCAATTAGATGATCTCGTCAGCTCTAGATATTATAAGGCTATGATAAGTTCTGGATTCTCCTCACCCATGTCTGGAGTGGTATACAGTCCTTGGCAGGAAACAAAAGACAAGGGTATCATTTGTCTAGACATAGAAGGGATCTTTAAAGCCATCTGACACATTAAAGGTAACTGAGTCCCAAGGAGATTAAGTGACTTGCCCAAGGTCTAACAGTAAAAAAGAATTGATAAAAACCCATGTTCTCTGACTCCAAATCACTGCATTTTTTTTCAGTCTTCCCTTTGGGGGTTGGGGGGAGAAGGAGAGGATGATGATGAACCATTACCTCATTTAATCACCATATCAACCAAATGAGAGATTAAGCAGGTATGATTTACAAAACATAGTGATAGATCCATTTGACAAACATTAAAAGTGTGTACTACTGCAACAGATGTTGGGGATATTCAAACAAAAATGAAGCAAGATCCTGACCCTGAACCAAAGGAACTAACAGTATATCAATATAACTGTCTTATGTGCATATAAACATATAAACATATATACATATGTTTATATAAATACATATACATGCATACATGTGAATATGCATACTATATATGTATGCATATATATACATACATATATATGGAGGAAAAACAGGTACAGAGACAGGAAAAGAGGGCCACAGAAAGAGACAGAGACAGAGTGAAAGAAAGAAAGAGAAAGTTAAGGGGAAAACACAATCTGTTTTCTGATAAGTATAATATAGGTTAAGAAGAGGAAAGGACAAAACAGTTGTAATGAATTAATCAACAAACATTATGATGTTTAAAAAAGTTCAAGAGGCATCACTTCTGGTAATTTATTCATTTAATTTAACTAAGAAGACCATCATGTTATTAATCAAAGGATAATCATTTGGTGATCCCTCAAAGACCCATAATGGTGGTGGGGTCACAGCTTATGTGCCCTTTGAAGAGTAGGTGTTCTTGAGGGGTGACAATCAACTAGAATAGGTTTAACCAATGTGAGGTGTTAAGTATATTAAAATGAAGGTCTTGGCATATGTGAATTAGGTCAAACCTTGGTCAAAGAGACATCAACTCCTTTATCCATCTGTCTTGATAAAAGGGAGAATCAACCTTTCCTCAGACCTAGCTGAGCGAGCCCAATGAGCAGTGATATGCTCATTAATCCAAACTTACAATTTCTTTTACTGTCTGATTAGATCTTGTCCTGGGTAAATCCCTAAGAGCAATTTCCTGCACTGGTTGGTTTCTGAATAAGGAAGTAGGGAAAGGGAAAAAATCTTGGTTCTAATACAATTATTGGTTATTAAATATAAGAGAAAAATATTCATTTCTCAGATGTTCTTACTATGATTCAGGCACTGAAGATAAAAAGACCACAGTGAAACTGCTCTTTCTGCCTAGAGGTAACATAACGGCCTATATTCCAACAGAAACAAATATCTAAACAATTTTTAAATATAAAATTTGTGTTGCTTTGGGTCTTCATTATTTACTACACTGGGATAGGAAACCCTTGGATCCTAGGACTTAAAGTCAGAAGGTGTATTTGAGACTATTTAGTCCTACGTTTTAGATAAGGAAACTGAATAGAGAAAAGTCAGTGTATAACAGTCAGATAGATTCCTTAATTCCACAAATAGTTAAGTGTCCCTTCTACCCTCCTCCCCAACATGATGCCTTCCCTTTGTTCAATGTCTTACATTTTTCATAGCACCATGAAACCCTTTAAAGCATTTTAATATCTAGGATCTGCACAGTAGCCTCATGAGGAAGGCTGAGAAAGGATGAAGATCCCCATTTTACAGATGAGGAAATTAAAACCAATAAAAAGAAAAGCATCTGTGAAATCGGTTTGGAAATGACACATCCAGGACTAGAATGCAGGTCTTTTGCCTTCCAGGCTTTTTTTTCAGCTGTTCCACATTGTGTATGCAGCTTCCTCATTCATGGCAGTTACCCAAAAAACCTTTCTTTTTTTAATGCTATTTTACTTTATTTTTTCCAATTACATGCAAGGATAGTTTTCAACAGTCGTCTTTTTTTTGTTAACTTTTGAGTTTTACATTTTTCTACCTCTCTCCCTTCCTGCCCTCCACCACAGCAAGTAATCTAAAATAGGGTATACATGTTCAATCACAAGGCTTTCTTTTACAGTTAGTTTCACAAGATATTGTGCTAACTGTTGGTATTCAAAGAAAATCAATCATAGTCCCTGCCCACTAGGAGAGCACAATCTAATGGGAAGCCAACATATAAATAATTAGGGAATAAGGGGTTGGAAACTTAATGGCCCACCTCATTCTAATGCTACTTTCCTCTATACTTAACAAATGCAGAATTTCAACATTTTTGATGTTTCTTCCACGGAGCATCTATGGCACAGAATTTCTGAGATGGAAGAGTCATGGGATAATAATCCAAAAAGAGAATTATTATTTAGAATTTGAAGGCATCTCAGAGATTATCTAGTCTAACATTCTCATAATATATCATAGTTGATATAATATTAATAGTAATATTGCTAACAGTATTATTAACACTAATATCAATATGTTATACTAATATTGTTAGCATGGTATATTAATCATCAACATATTTATATTATGAATAATTAGACTATAATGTTATATTATTATAATTGATATAATTACCTTGTGTGTGTGTCTAACACACACACACACACACACACACACACACACACACACAAACACAGAAAGCAATCTCAAAGAGAAAGGCCTTAGTAGCTGGGGAACTGGGGAAACATTTACAGAGATAAAGATTTGAGTTGAGGAAGCCTGGGAATCTAAGTGGAGTGAGGTGGCAGAGCAATCTAGGCTTCAGTGGCAGGTTTTGCAAAGGCAAGAAGATAGAAGATTCAAATCCACAGAGCTCAAATTGTCTGATTTTGTCCTTTGCCACCCCAGAGGTCACAGCGGGAGACAACAGTTGTTGAATATACTGTGAGAGTTTGACACATGAAGGGAATGATGTGAAGGAAGCTCCATCCAGCCAGAGGGTTGGGGCCAGGGAGGGGCTGTGAGAAGTACAGCCCAGCTGGAATTTTGCCAACATGTGAATAAAGTTCAGCAGAATCTTTACATGACCCTGTGTGGTCCGGACCTCAGGATTTTCTTCATGGATTCTCAAAGATGTCCTGGAGGGTCATTTTGACCTTGAGAATGATATTTGATCTTGGTGGTGGAATAGGGAAGGTTTTTCTTCTTGAGTCTGCCTGGGGTTTTGTGGCAGTTGTGACAACCTGGAGAACTTCAGAGAATTTGACAAAAAGACTCAGAGGAAAAAGCATGGATCCCGGGAGCTTTGGTGAAGACTGTTTTCAGTTGATTCCAGCACCAGCCTCCCCACACCCCCTTCATTTTGCCTCTGGTGCCATGCTGGGGAAACCCCAGTGGCTCCTTCTATTTATGAGGCAAATACCATGAAACCATTTAGTTTTCAAAGTCCTGGCCTATTGCATCCATATGGCACCATTCCTCACAAGCATGTTTTCTTGGAAAATGTTGTAAGGAGTTGTAACTCCAAAGGGGATCAAAGAAGAGAAGCATGGGAGAGATGCCAAATCGGTGTCTGGGCTGATTTCACTAGGTAGCACACCTTCTTTTTCCAGATTTGTCCTTTCCCTGGTACCTGGTAAGGGTAGGAAAGTTAATGGCCTTCCCCATTATAACTCTCTTTTCCTCATTAGTTTTAAAAGATCCATTATTTCTGCGACTTTGATATTTCCTCTACAGGTATAGGTGACAATCCATTTATGACTCTGAAGAATAGAATTTCTGAGTTAGAAGGGTCATGGGACAATAATCTAGAAAGAAAAGCACAATTTGCCATTTAAATAGATCTCAGAGATTGCCTAGTCCATCACTCTCCTTTTGCAGATGAGGAAACCAAGGGTTAGAGAGGTTAAGTCACCGAGTCACACAGGTGACAAAAAGTAGGATATGAACTAAGTCCCAAGGCCTTGGGACTTCAGCACTCTTTCCATATTTTCATGATACCTCCATCCTAAGCTTATGCAAGAATCCTCAAACAAGAAGTGGCCATTCCCAGGAGAGGGAACCAGAACTATAATTAGCATTTGCATGACCCATACACATTTGACAAAACACATCTGAGACAAAATGGCCAAAGTCATTCAAAAAAAAAAACCCTTTTAACTCTGTTTTTAAAAGTTTTGATTGCTGTGAATGGGGGAGGGATGAAGAGTGATAGATGAAAGTAGTAATACAGTAGTAGTAGGAGTAGTAGCAGTAACAGTGGTGGTAGTAGTAGTAGTAGTAGTAGTAGTAGTAGTACCAACAGTAGAAGTAGCAGCAATAGCAGTAGTAGCTGTAGTAGTAGTAGTAGTAGTAGTAGCAGTAGTAGTAGTAGATAGGGCAGCTAGAAATGGATAGAGCACTGGTCTTGGATTCAGTAGGACTCCAGGTTTGAATCCTGACTCAGGCATTTGCCACTTACTAGCTGTGTAACCCTGGGCAAGTCACTTAACCCTGATTGCCTCGCATCCGGGGTCACCTCCAGTCATCCTGATTCCTATCTGACCACTGGACTCAGATGACTCTGGAGGATTTCATATCCCTGATGTAGTGGTCTTCTTCGAAAATGAAGGACAAATTATCATTATTATTATTATTATTAGCAGTAGTAGTAGCAATAGTTGTAGCAGTAAGAGGAATAACAGCAGCAACAGTAGTGGCAGCAGTAGAAGGAGTAGGAGTAGCAGCATCAGTAGAGTGGCAGTAGCAGTAGTAGTAGCAACAGCAGTAATAGTAGCAGTAGTATAGACACAGTAGTAGGAGTAATAGTAGTAGCAGCTTCAGTAGCAGCAGTAGAAGAAGCAGTAATAGTAGGAATAATAGTTGTAGCAGCAGCAGCAGCAGCAGCAGCAGCAATAATAGTAGTAATACCCAGGGCACAGGAAAGCCACTTTTCATGATGGATTTTCCATGGATCTCTACCTAGTCATTTCTCATTTTAGCTTAAGACTAGTCTTTTTAAGTGTTGTTCCTAGGGATCGCAATGATTAAGCACTTTACTAAGTGTTGTTGTTGCTGTTGCTGTTGTTCTGTCCCACCCCCAAACACACATACATTCCCTCCCCTTCACCCCCTCACCCTCTCCCCCATGACCCCATGTTTTGTTTTTTGCAAAGATGCTAATGTGGGGGTGGCTAGGTGGTACAGTGGATAGAGCACCTGGAGAACCTGAGTTCAAATCCATCCTCAGACATTTATTAATTACCTAGCTGTGTGGCCCTGGGCAAGCCACTTAACCCCACTGCCTTGCAAAAATCTAAAAAAAAAAAGATATTAATGTGGATTTTTTCCATTTCCTTCTCCAACTCATTTTTACTTCATGAGAAACCTGAGACAAATAAGATGAAGTGATATGTCCAGGGTCACTCAGCTACTAAGTAACTAATATTGAATTTGAATTTAAGTCTTTCTGACTCCAGGCCTATTGCTCTGTCCTTTATGCCACTTAGCTGCCAATTATACTATTTTTGAGCTTGTAGACATCCCTCATTTTACAAACTAAGAAAGCAAGATCCAGAGTCGTGTCAATCAAATAACTTACCCAAGTTCCTACAAATTGCACGTAATGGAACCAAGTGCTTTCACTCCAGATATCCAGCTCTTTTCATTATGCCTTATTGTCTTTCTGCTGTTTGATGGTAATTGTTGAATGCCTTACATGCTTGATAGCAGCACCTTCAGTTTTTAAAGTATTTTAATATCATTATTATTATTATTATTATTATTATTACAAGAATACTGACAAAAAGTCAAGCTTGGAAATGTATCTCCATTTTACAAAAGAGTATATTAAGTACAGAAAGGTGAAAGTCACATTGTAAATGACAGGCCCATGACCAGAATTATACTTTCAACTTTCATCCCTCTTACTATTCAACCAGACATTAAACAGTTCCATCTTACATGGAATTCCACAGGGTTCAATGCATCAGTCTTCAAGGTCCACTTAACCCCTCAGTCATTAATTTCTCAGTGTTTCCCTTCCTACTCAACAAAGCAAACCATCCTGTTGAAGAAGCAAGTTTGGTCAGCATCCTATAAAGTTAAGGACCTTGAAGCAAAGCCCTGCTCTCATTCTCCCCTCCAATCAAGACTCTTAGGGGAAACCGCTTCTTCCAAAGACCCTATTCCATTTTTAGACAGCTCTAATTATTAGGAAGTTTGCACTTACATTGATATGAAATTTGCCACTGCAATTTTTATTCATTGTTCCTAAGTCTCCCCTCACCCCCATGGAACCAAATAGCTCAAATCTAAAAGCTCTTTTACATGACAGCCCCGCAAATATTTAGATGGAGTTATTCTTCTTCTTAACTCTTCTCTGCTCTAAGCTATGTCCCCAGTTCCTTCCCCTAATATATTGTGGCCTCCAGAAGTAACACAGACAGAATAGTAGACTGGGAGACCAAAAGGCCTGATACTAACTGTGTGACCAGGAACTCATCACTTAAGCTTTTGAAGTCAAAGCTTCCTCCTCTCTAAAATGAAAATAACACCTATGATACTTTCTTCAATTGAGATAATAGTTCCAAGGCACTTTGAAAATCAAATACCCTAGATAAATGGTAGCTCTTAATACCATCCTGGCCACTCTTCTCAGGATACTTTCTAGTGTGTGAATGCACTCCACTGTTATTCACAATACTAAAGAGATAGATTGACAACATAAGAATATAAAGATGGGGAGTATTAACCATTCTGACTTTTATTCATATAGTTCCAATGCAGGATTTTTCCACTGGATTTCATGCCAAGGACAGAGAAGTAAAGTACCAGCATCTTGCTTCCCCTCAACTAGGGATGGTTTAATGGCATACATTGGATTTCAATTTTGATGATGATGATGATGGTTATTGTTTGTTCTTTGTTCTTGAAGAAAACCATGGCATCAGGGAGGTAATGTCATGACATGCACATGAACTAGATTTGAGTGATGGAGCTGCTGTGCTGTCACCAACCTCACTTTCTCCTCCAGAATCATCTAAGTCATCTATGTCCAAGTACTAGAGAAGAATCAGGAAGACTGGACATTGCCCTGGATTAGAGACAATCAGGATTAAGTGATTTACCCAAAGTCACACAGCTAGCAAGTGTCTGAGGCTGGATTGGGATCTCAGGTCCTCCTGGCTTCAGAGTAATGCTCTACCCTCTGTGCCATCTAACTACCCATAATTTTAGAATTATTTGAAGTAAACAGAGAAAGAAAGGATTAGCATTGCCTACCAATGCTCAGGATACAGTTCAACGGGTTATTGAAGAGCTATAGATATCCAAAGAGGAAATGTGGACAGTGGAAGTAAAAATAAAGGAAGTGAGTCTGAACTGAAAGGACATTGCCAAATACACTTCTGACTGCAGAACTCCAAGGGCTGTAGCTAGATTGTAGTGAGTAGAGTCAGGAAGAGTTGACTTCAAATCCAGTATCATACACTTACTATGATCATTGCGAGAATAAAATGAGATCATAATTGTAAAGTAAATAATTATTATTCAAAATCCCCTCCAACATGATGACTACAAATTTAATAGGCTTCTAAAACACTATCCTCCTTCCCAAATTCCACCAAACAATTAATCTCTGTTCCTTACAAGACACTCCATCTTCTACCTCAGGTGTCTTTGTCCTGGCCATCCCTCATGCCTGCCATGAGCTCCTTCCTTACCTCTGTCTCATGGAATCCCTTCCTCTTTTCAAGATGCAACTTAGGTATCACTTCACATGAAGGTTTTTATTTCTCATCCTCACCTTCCCAATTGCTAGTGCCTTTCCTCCCTCCCTACTTTATATCACTTTATATTTATTCTACGTGTACTTACAGTGATACAAGCACAGTATCTCCCCTAATAGAATTTTAATTCAAGGATCATATTATTTTTCTTTTTCTTTTCAGCACTAATCACCCTGTCAGACAGAGATAGTAGGTTACCAATCAGTATTTGTCAATTGATTGATTAAAATTGGAATGATAGAAAAACATTTTAAGTGACAACAATATGAGGATAAGAATAAAAGGGGAGAAAGGTATACCATATTTTCTTCTATTTGGGGAATAATATCCTTAGTACCCTGAAAGTCATTCTTATGTTTCATCACAGAAAGTATCTTGAAATGCTCATCCCCTGGAAATGACTCAAGGGTCATTTGTAGTTCAGGGGGCATTGAATCTTGGGTCCTTCACCCTCAGACTAATTAATATAGATGAGAAATCAGATCAACTCAATATTTAGAATTATTTGAATAGTTTATATTCCTGTGATCATTCAAACAGGAAGGCATGAGTAAAGGAATGAAGACATTCTTTCATTCTGAGTAACTCTTAGACCCTTCTCAGAGAAATGAAAGCAACTATTATCAATTCTTACTCTGAAAAAAAATGAAAACTGACATATTTCTGTAGACAAGCAAGGAGCTTCCTACCATTCTGCCATTCCAACCAAGAATGATTTTAAAAGCCGGTGCCAAGGTACTTATGGCCCTTCACTTATTACCTCTTCCATAGATCACCTTCTTGAGGAAATGACTATAGTTAAGTTCTTCCTGTCTAGGCTCTACCTTTCCTGAGGGAAAAACTATGGTTTAGTTCTGAGAAGGCTCCTCCTATCTAGTTCACCTTTCTTGAAGGAATGACTATGATAAGTTCTGAGAAGGCTCTGGAGCAATTGGCAGAAACCCACTTATATTTTTCAATAGAGGGGTAGTCTCAAGGTGGTGAATGTTTTACCAAATCTACTCAGACCATCTGGGAGACAGTGTGGGAAGTTGTAGGAAAAAAAATTCTAGATATGGAGTTTGAAGACTTTGATTCAAATCCTGACTCTACCACCTGTAAATAAAAGGAATTTCTGATAAGAAAGATCATTTATTTTCCCATTTATAAACATCCATAATTAGGACAAAGCAACTGACACATTGCCCCAGGGTAGGGAATTTAAAGAGTGATGACAGCACTTATTGTTAAACAAGTACAAACAATTAAATTTAGTGCTGAGTTAGCAAGAATAGTTCATGGGGTTGATGATGATGATGATGATGATGATGATGCTTGTCCTTCATGATGTTATGACATGTCCATAAATTGTATTTAAGTGAAGAAGGGTTTTCTCCTCTGAAGACATCTAGGTTCAGTGGTCAGATATCAATGAGGATGACAGGAGGTAATCCTGCTTTGAGGGCAATCAGGATTAAGTGACTTGCCCAAAGTAACACAGCTACTAAGTGTTAAGCATGGTTAAAATGTATTAGTGACTTTCCCAAAAGTCTGAGAGCCTTCTTTCAGTGTCTCCAAGCACTTTCCCTGCATTGGTCACAGGTACCTTTTGTGCTCTTTGCTCTACATACTTTTAAAAAGTGCTAATTATTACTTTGCACTCTTTCATCTTTCTTTATTTCCAATGTTCAAATTCAAAAGACATTTATTTGGCAACTTCTCTGTGCAAAGCACCAGAAATAAAAGGATGAATACAAGATTTAGATTCAAAAGAGATCTGATTTCAAACCCCTCTCTGACACTTATTAGCTCTGAGATTATGTGAATCACTTAAAACTTCTTGGGCCTCAGTTTTCTCAACTGAAAAATAGGGAAATAATATCTGAAAGCTCCAGCTAGCTCATGATATCACCCTCCCATTGCCTTTCTATTTCTTCTCCATTTTCCTTGCTACAATTCATGTCTTTGGCTTATCGATGATTCTCCAACCAGTAGTGGTTGTCTACACAGAACAGTTTAAAAGCCCTTCATATTTCCAAGGTGTGAGTTATGTACTGAGGCCCTGCAAGGTGAAGCTAATCTTTTCCTGATAAATTAGAATATAGGAGGATGCAGGAGACATCCTTGTGTGTCCTAGCAGCATCCCACTTAACCCTAATTACCCCGCATCCAAGGCCACCTCCAGTCATCCTGATTTATATCTGGCCCCTGGACCCAGCTGGCTCTGGAGGAAAAAGTGAGACTGGTATCTTAGTAGAGCACCCTCTCACTCAAATCCAATTCATGTGCTTGTCATGACATCATGGTCTTCTTCAAGAATGAAGGTCAAAGGGGCGGCTAGGTGGCACAGTAGATAAGCACCGGCCTTGGAGTCAGGAGTCCCTGGGTTCAAATCCGGTCTCAGACACTTAATAATTACCTAGCTGTGTGGCCTTGGGCAAGCCACTTAACCCCATTTGCCTTGCAAAAAACCTAAAAAAGAAGAATGAAGGCCAAAAATCAAGCAACATCCCGCTAAATATGCAAAAGTCAGAGAATCAAACAGAATTAAACTTTTTCTTTTGCTCCGGGGACTCCCTTGCTTGGAAGTCCATAGTGGCTCCCTTTTTGCTTCTAGATAAAAATAGGATTTAGAAATAAAAGGGACATTAAAGCTTATCTAGTCCAATTCCATCTTTTTACATATAAGAAAACTAAGGTCCTCAAAAGTCAGGCTCAAGATCATCCAAGTAAGATAGCTGGTAATTGAACCCAGATCCTCTAACAACAAGTGCATTTCTTCAAACACACATCACTCCTTCCACCCCACTTGTCAAACATAGTCAGAAAGAAAGCCCACAGTAACAGGAAAAGCAGACACTGAATTTTATTCACTGGACTAGTCAAGCCTTGAAGCTTCAAATGAATCACTCTGGGTAAATGACCCATGTTTTTAAGTGCTTAGCAAAGGGGATGAAGTGAATTGTTAAGGATTAAAGGGGAAAGGTCTTATTGATCCCAAAGGAATGAAAGCAATAAAGTCCATAGTTGTTTGTAGAAATTTCTATTTCAGACCAGTTCCTGGTTGTCCTTTGAAAACAATGAACTAGGCAGTTCTATGTCAAGAACTATTGAAATGGGGCAGTTAGGTGGCACAGAGGCTAGAGCACCTATCCTGGAGTCAGGGGGACCTGAGTTCAAATTTGACAGTTGCTTCATACTTACTAACTGGGTGACCTTGGGCAAGTCACTCACTTAACCCCATTGACTCACCAAAAAGGATAGATAGATACACAGACAGACAGACAGACAGAACTACTGAGTTTGGGAAAAATGAGTGCATATATATGTATACAAATATGTATATTCACATGCACAAGCATGCAAGCAAATATGTGTGTTGAGTGATTCTGTACTCCTTTAAAATTAGTTTTGAGTACTAATCATTAAAGTCTATTCTGATTCTGTTCTCATAATAGAGAGCAATGTATGCCTTGGCATGAGAATCCAGAATACCATATCATCATCATCATCATCATCATCACCATCAACATCATGTTGCTGTTGTTATTCTCCTCCTATTGTTTTTTCCTCCTCCTCCTCCTCCTCCTCCTCCTCCTCCTCCTCTTTCTTCTTCTTCCTTTTCATCATATTTACATAGCACTTTAAGATTTACAAAGATTGGGGATTGCTAGGTAGCACAGTGGATAGAGCACCAGCCCTGGAGTCCGGAACACCTGAGTTCAAATCTGGCCTCAGACACTTAATAATTGCCTAGCTGTGTGACCTTGGGCAAACTACTTAACCCTGTTGGCTTGCAAAAACTAAAAAAAAAAAAACCTAAAAAAAAAGGATTTACAAAGATTTACTTTAAGATTTACAAAAATTGACCTATAAGTTCTTCATGACAATCCTGGGAGAGAAGTTTGCTATTATTAACCTCATTTTACAGATGAGGAAACTGAAGCAAGCAATTGTTAACTGACTTGCCCAATCATGACTACCAATCCAACAGTCTTCCTCGCCATGCTACTGAGCTGCCTAATTTAAGTTATCATTCAAATTTCACAATTCTAATGATAATCGGGGGTCTCCTTTTGATCTCAGAGAGGGGAAGATTTCAAAAGATTAGAAAAGATTGTTGAGGGGCAGCTAGGTGGCACAGTGAATAGAGCACTGGCCTTGGAGTCAGGAATACCTGAGTTCAAATCCAACCTCTGACACTTAATAATGACCTAGCTGTGCGACCTTAGGCAAGCCACTTAACCCTTACAAAAAAAAATACTAAAAAAATGGGGTCAACTAAGATTACAGAATCAGTTATTAACCCATATTCTTACTTCCCATAGTATATAAAGTCTTTATGAAAATTGACTAAGCTCATATCAGCGGTATCCTTAGTGAAAACATAGGGAAATGACTTCCTATAATACACCAAAGTTTCTCCCACAAGTTATCTTTTTTATTATATAAATATCTTATGTTTCCAATTATATACAATATTAGTTTCTGCCTAATATTTGTAAAATTTTGAATTTTACAATTTTTCCCCCACTCTCCCCTTATCCCCACAGAAGGTAATCTGATAATCTTTACATTGTTTCCATGATATGCACTGATCAAAATTCAATGTATTGAGAGAAAAAAATATTCTTGAGGGAGAAATAAAATATTAGAAATAGTAAAATTATGTAATACATAAGATAACTTTTTTAAAAATGAAGGTAATAATCTTGGGTCTTTGTTTAAACTCTTTCTCTGGATACAGATTGTATTTTCTAACATACATACCCTAAAATTGTCCCTGATAATTGCACTGATGGAATGAGCAAGCTCTTTAAGGTTTATCATTACTCCATGTTGTTGTTAGGGTGTATAACATTTTTCTGCTTCTCCTCATCTCAGCATCAATTCATGTAAGTTTTTCCAGGCTTCACTGAAATCCCATCCCTCCTGATTTCTAATAGAACAATAGTGTTCCATCACATACATATACCACAGTTTGTTTAGCCATTTCTCAATAGATGGACAGCCCCTTGATTTCCAATTCTTTGCTACTACAAACAGATGTACTATGAATATTTTTGTACAAGTGATGTTTTCACCCTTTTTTCATGATTTCTTCAGGGTATAGACCTGAAGCAATGGTATTGCTGGATCAAAGGGTTGCACATTTTTATTGCCTTTAGAGATATAGTTCCAAATAGCTCTCCAGAAAGGTTGGATCAGTTCATAGCTCCAGCAACAATGCATTAGTGTCCCAGAGTTTCCACATCCCTTTCAACATTGGTCATTCTCTTCTCTTGTCATATTAGCCAATCTGAGAGTGTGAGGTGGTATTTCAGAGATGCTTTAATTTGCATTTCTCTAATCAGATTTGGAGCAATTTTTCATATGACTATGGATAGTTTTGATTTCCTCATCTATAAATTGTCTTTGCATATATTTTGACCATTTGTCGGTTGGGGAATGGCTTGTTTTTTTTAATAAATTTTAGAAATGAGTCCTTTATCAGAAACACTAGTTGTAAAAATTATTTCCCAATCTACATTTCTTTTGATCTTGGTTACAGTGGTTTTGTTGTGTAAAAGCTTTTTAATTAAATGTAATAAAAATTAACCTATTTATTTTTAATGATGTTCTCCATCTCTTCCTTGGTCATACTGCTCCCCTTTCCACAGATCTGACAGGTAAACTATTCCTTGTTCTCCTAGTTTGCTTATAATATTGACTTTTATGTCTAAATCCTGCACCCATTTTGATCTTATCTTGGCATAGAGTGTGAGATGCTGGTCTAATCTAAGTTTCTGCCATACTATCTTCTAATTTTCCCAACAGTTTTTATCGAAGAGTGAGTTCTTATTCCAGAAGCTGGACTTCTTGGGTTTTATCAAACAGCAGATTATTATAATCATTTCCTGCTGTCTCTTTTGCATTGAGTCTATTCTACCAATCCACCACTCTTATTTGTTAGCCAGTACCAGACAATTTTGATGACTGATGCTTTATAATATAATTTTAGATCTGGTAAGGCTAAACCACTCCACAAGTTATCTTTAGCCTTTTATTTCTAGCTCTTGTTTTTAGGAAGCCAATTTGAGGATACTTTAAAGTAAAAATTAATTAATTAGACTTAAGAATTTTTTTAATAAATGCAAAGCATATAAATTACACCTTCCACAGATATCTGGGAGTGACTTTTGGTGGACTTTAATGGATTATTGTCTATGGAAATAAATGAATATATTAGTTACATAAGTTGATCTATATTTCCAGAGATGTGAATTCTTGGTAAGTATTCCATTCTATCTCCACAAGAATATTTCTACAAATCAGGTCTGGTGGGAAAGGAAAGATTAGAAAGAATAAAGACAAATTTCCTATTGAATGATTTTTTAAAAATCAGAGAAAGCTTTCATTTTTTATTACACTTACAAAATTATTTACTTACTTTGGCTCACTTTAATCATATGCATTTTGGAGTCTCTCCATAATAATTTGACTGATCTTACTGAAATCCATTAGTTTGTTTACCTTAGCAGGACTCAGTTATAAATACAATTTCAATTTGAAAGATTAAGCAACTTGCATCTCTCACCCAGTCAACAATAGTCATTTAAATTAGCCCCCATGTTTTCAATTTGGTCAACATAAAATACAAAAACAGAACAATATAACAGGATGGGTGTTCTTTTCACAATTTTAATTAAATTAGATTTATAAGTAACAAAAATGCCACTACACATCCCCCAATATGACTATGATACAAAGCAGAGAATTTCTTTACAGCTTCTTAGAATCTTAAGCTGAGAGTTCAATTCATAACTAAACTTGAATTTCCTCTAAATCACTCCTAACAGACTGTCACTCACTTTTTTTCTTTGCAGATCTCCAGTAAAGTGGAATTCGCTATGTTCCTAAGCACTCAGTCCTACTTTTGGATAGCTATCATAATTAGAAAATTTTTCTTAAATCCAACCTAAATGTGCTTCTTGCCTTTACTTCAAGTCTTGACCTTGGGAACTAAACAGAATAATTTTTTTTTATTCTATGTGACAATCCTTCAAAAACTTGAAGACAGTTATCATCCCTCTCTCTTTAAGACTTCTTCAGACTAATCCCCACCCTTTTGCCCAGAATGACATAACAAATACTTAAAGATTGGCATAGTTCATTGAATGAGACCCCATTACTGTTTCCCTATTGAGCATCAGAATGCAGGTAGTAAACTAAAGCCAAGAAGCAAAGCCAGAACCTGAGTGGAAAGAAAGATCCAAAACAGAGGTTAAGAAATAACTCTTTCCTCTAATCCACTAGAGTATCCTTCCTTTAAAAAAAGTGTCCTCTGTTACCATGCCAGGTACTTCATGATTCAAGAGTCAATTAACCATTTTTATGGGATTTCTCTTGAAACATGGGCACTCAGTAGAAAAGCAAGTAAACAATGCATTCCAAATATATGAAGACTGTTCCAAGAACTTTTTATCTCATTAAGAATAAATATCATTAGCCCTTTAAAAGCATAGACTACTTGTGAAATGTCTTAAACACTGCCCTAGAACCAAAAAACAACATAATTCTCTGAAGAACCAAATCATCCTGAATGCATCAGCTTAATCAGTTAGGGATAAAGAAGGCAGCTCTTGCTAATGGTTAAAACCCCTCCTCCTCTCAGGATAAAGTTAGGAGAACATTCCAAAAGGGGGAGCAAAGACTAAGCAAAAGTGTGGAGACAGGAAAATATTAGGCTGTATTCCGAGAAGAATAAATACTGTGGATGGATCCTAGAATTTCTAAATAGAAGAAAGAATGGAAAAGATGAAGAAATACAGAACAAACCCCAAAGATTGACAGTCTGGTATAGGAAATTCATTTTTCATCTCTCTGAATTCCTTTCTTTTCCCTATAACTTACTCTTCTTTGACCTATCTACTTCACACTTCCTCTGGGAATAACAGAAGGACTCAAAGGATTTCCTGGCAGCTCTTCCCTTTGGATTGACTTCAAACTCTGGATCATCTAGTTCACACCTCTTATGGAATGAGATCTGCCTGTCTGGTCCTTGATTCTGGAATATTCATCCTATTCAGACAGGGAAACAGTTATGGAAACCTGACAGAAGGAAACCATTAAATAGCCCTAGTCTACCATTCAGTACTCTAGTCAGGGGCAGCACCTACTATGTGCTCCAAATCTTACCATGTTCCTTGTCTTCAAAAGCGGTTTTTAACTGGGTTAGGGAGTCAAGAATAGAAAAAAAAAGTTAAACAAAAGAAAAATCAAAACAACAAATAACAAGAACTAAGCAATACTACAATGGGGTAATATACCAAGATCAGAGCAACCAGTGAATGTGCTTACATAATAAACGCAACTGTGTGATGTGAACGTATAAGCACAAATATGCTTATGTATTAAACACAAATGGAGTTCAAATGAAAGAAGAAGCAATAAGGTTATACAGGCACAACCTGGGGAGGTTTAATAAGAAAGTATACTGGATTTTGAGCCAGGTAGGATTTGAAAGATGGAGGTTGAAATGGGAGGATATCTCCAGAAGGAAAAATGACTTGAACACCCTCCCAAAGGTGAGAAAGTAGATGTTTTTCATGGATTTTTGCAAGAACATTGAATAAACCAGCTTGCCAAGATCCAGGAATTTGTATAGGAGTTCTGGGAAAGAAGGTTGGAAATACAGACTAGGACTATACTGTAAATATCTTAACCTCCCTAGGCCTCCATTTCCTTATTTCTAAGAGGAAGGACATCCAAGATCATCTTTAAAAGCTCTAAATCTTTCTAATTCTACTTCTATACAGGAAGTCTATGTTCCAGTCACACTATTGTCTGAACAAATACCTTGTACTTTCCTGTCTCCTGATCTTTGGTTATATCATATTCTCTTAATGGAATGACCTCCTTATATTCTTTCCACCTTTTGAAAAAAGATTTCAGGATGTAGTTCAAATGTTGTCCCTTATATAGTTTTCTCACCTCACCACATATATCTCTTCCAACTCTGAATTCCTATAACTTTTTTTTTATTTTTGGCCATAGAATCAAAGAATGTTAATGTAACTTCAGAGGTCACCCAGTTTTATAGCCTTATTTTGCAAAGAAAGCAAATTCTAGAGAGGAGACATGACTTGCTCAGAATCACATAAAAAGCTAATGGCAGAGCTAGGGCTAAAACTGAGGTGGAATTTGGGGTCCTGTGTCCAGGGTTCTTTCGACTATAACTTTCACACATAGGCTTGTATAATATATAGACATAAACATGCATGTATACATTACACTTAAACATGTCTATGTATATTACACTTAAAGGTATATATGTGGATATACTTTGTGGAAATATGCAAATATACATTGGTCATGAATGTATATACACATATATGATATATTATAGTGTTCAGTCACAGTCATGTCTGACCCTTCATGACCCCCATGGACCATACTGTTTATGACTTTTTTTGGCAAAGATAATAGAATTATTTGCCATTATCTTCTCCAGTGGAATAAGGTTAAGTGACTTGCCCAAGGTCACACAGCTAGAAGACCTATGCTCTATCCATTGAGCAATAAAGCTCCCTCTAATAGAGCACATACATGTGATACATATATATTTTATATAAATATATATGATGAATATTTGTGATTGGGCATGGGTATATATGTGTATGTGTGTTTGTATATTCATACATATATATATATATATAAATACACATACATATATATATATGCAAATACACATACACATACACATATACACACACATATAAACTCCTGACCTAGACCATAAGATCCCAGAGAACAAGGATCATGATTTCTACACTTCTGTTATTCTTTCTAAACTTCCTATTCCATAATAGATGCTCTATAAATATTTGTTCAGGGGCAGCCAGATGGTGCAATGGATAGAGCATCAGTCTTGGAATCAGGAGGATCTGAGTACAAATCTGGTCTCAGACATTTGATACTATCTATGCAACCTTGGGCTAGTCATTTAATCCCATTGCCCCATAAAATAAAATGCACATTTGTTCAATGGCTGAAAATCATTAGAAAATATGACCATATGCCATTACAAAAGAATGTGAGAATCTCTGTGTCTCCCCACCCTCTAGCTATATTCCATTCCACTTCCTTATCCTATTGAGATGACAAATTAGCAAAGGGTGGAAATCATCCTTTATAACATTCTCAAGAAGCAGAATTTGCCTACACCTCAATGAGCACTGACTTCACCATCATTCCTTTATAAGACTTATGATCTATTGATGTCTCACAGCATTGTATCTCTGAGGAATTCATGAAGCTGAATTTATATCAGAATTTCCTTTATGGAGGTGTCCCAGGTGGGGGGGGAAGGTATCCATTAATTTTGGAATGAATGTACAGAATTCAGTAAATATGCAACCTCCTAATCTGCAAAGGAGGTACACTTGAGAGGGAGTTTTTTAAAATTGTATTTGGTAGTTTTACAACAAGCTTAACTACAAGCTAAATGCTTAGAGATTAATAAATATTTATAGGTTGAATCAAATTTCAATAAATTAGTTATAAAAGAAATTCTAGAAAAAAAATCATAAAATGGCTAAAAAAAATTTCCTCTCTTATCAGAAGTCTTTCCCCTGTTTAAATAGCAATATACCCACCTCCAGGACAAGTAGTCTGGCATAGGGGAAAGAAGCTATGGTGAAGCAGAAAAAGCACAGATCTTAGAGCCAAAAGGTCTGGATTTGGGAAATGGAACTGCATTCCTGGATAAGCTTCATCTCTGAGACTCAGTTTCCTCATCTGAAAAAACATAACAAGGCAAATTTTTTCACCAAGGCAGATGCCAGCCAATGTGTGATGAAGATGACATAGAGGGAACAAGTCTATTAGTGAAGAAAAGGATACACAGAAGATAATGGCTTCAAGTAATCAGAGGGCAAAATGAAAACTTTATGAAGACTTTAGAATGTGTGTAAAATGTGTGTAAAAAAGGAGTATGAGTCAATAGATAAATAGCAATCAAATATGAGAAAATCCAAGGAAATGATAAATTACTCAAACTCAAATGAAAAAGTGTGAGGGGAGTTTAGGGACACAAGTAGATAGTTTAGTCTTGCCAAAAAAGAAAGATTATCTCATCCTCTGATCTTGGAAGAAAGGAGGAGAGTTGATGAAAAGAAAGGTTTTGAAGTACTCAGCATTGGAGAAGGTATCCAGAGATGTGATATCTATAACAGAATGACTAGTTTTTGTAATGAAATATTATTGTACAATTAGAAATGATCCAAGGTTCAGATTTAGAAAAGTCTAAAAGGACTTTCATGAAGTGGTGCAGAAAGAAATGAGCAGAAACAGGAGATTAATTCAAACTGTAACTACAACATGGGGGGGGGAACAACTGTGAATGACTTAAGAATAACTAATGCAATAATCATCCAAGACTACAGAAGACTGATGCTAAATCATGCTTTCTACCTCTTAGAAGAGAGATAATGAATTAGAGTTATATAATGGAAAAATACAATTCCAGATATAGCCAATATGTGGATTTGTTTTGTGTGATAATACATATCTGTTATTTTTTAAGGGGAGGGATAATAAAGAGATCTGAGAGTAATAATGATATAAAAACATGGGGAAAGAGTGTCTATAAATCATTTTCAAATGCATAAAAAAGAACAGAAGGAAGTTCAGGGAAATATAGGGGTGGCTAGGTGGTACAGTGGATAGAGAACAGTCCTTGGAGTCAGGAAGACCTAAGTTCAAATCCAGATTCAGACACTTAATAATTACCTGACTGTGTGACCTTGGCCAAGTCACTTAATCCCATTGCCTTAAATAAATAAAAAAATTGAAAATTGAAATATAGCTTAAAAAATAAACCATAATTGTGGAAAATCACAGTTTTGATGCAATTACTCTTTTTTTTCTTCTTTGTATAAGGAAATATTCACATTTGTTGTTAGTCAAGTTCACAATTATAAAAAAGAAATGGAAGAAGAGAGGAAAGGAGAAAAAGGAGAGAGGTAAGCAGGGAAAGGAGAGAGGGAGAAGGGTTGGCACTAGAAGGGGGGAAGGACAATCTTTTAAGATGCTTCAAGTATCTTACATAGTTAAAGATCAAGACCAACAATGGAAAACTGATTTCCTAGAGTTCAATAAACCCTTTCAAGAGACTGATTTACTGAAAAGATTCACAGGTCAGAGTCAAACTTTGTATCACAAGACTCCATCATCAAAAATTCTCCAAAATCTGAGACAGTTAGGTGGTGCAGTGGATAGAACACCAGCCCTGGAGTCAGGAGGACCTGAGTTCAAATTTGACCTCAGACACAATAATTACCTAGCTGTGTGATCTTGGGCAAGTCACTTAATCCCATTGCCTTTTTCAAAAACAAAAAAAAATCTCTAAAATCTGGGTTCTGGTTATCTATCCAACTTTAATTCGTACTACTCCAGTCACTCATTCTACATTCCAATTGAAATGGATTGCCATTCATCCTTAATTTTCGTCCTGACTGCTCCAATCTTTATACTCAAACCAACCCCCATTCCTAAAATAGAGCTGCCCTCCAACTGCCCTCTTCAAATTTTCCATAGCACCTTCCTGGCTCTTCATTGATCTGCTCTCATTCTATTGTGCATAATATTTATGCATATACATATCATATCCCATGTGCTAACAATCTCTTCAACTGAATGGTAAGTTCCTGGATGTTATTTTTATACTCATATCTCCAAGCCCTAGGTCCAATGGTATCACGTTGTTAAGGGGCAGCTAGGTGGTACAGTGGATAGAGCACTGGCCCTGGAGGAGGATCTGGGTTCAAATCTGGGCTCATACACTTAATAATTACCTAACTGTGTGACCCTGGGCAAGTCGCTTAACCCCATTGCCTTGCAAAAACTTAAAAAAAAAAAGAATGCTTGTTTAATTATTATTAATTATAACAATATAGCACACTATTTTTAAGGAACTGTGAATTAGTACTTTATAAATGTTATGTCAATTGATCTTCACAACAACCCTGAGAAATAGGCTATTATTCCCATTTTACAGATTAATTTGCCCATGGTCACACAACTGCTAGGTATATGAAGCCAGTTTTAAACTCAGGTCCTTCTGATTCCAGGTCCAACATTTTATCCTCTGCTACAAAATTGAATTGAATGGTGTTTGCATTAGTTTCTGTTATTTTTGTTGTTTCTGTTCCTAAGAGATGAAAGGTGATTTATATCATTAGTAAAAGCATAGGCCTTTTCTCTACAATACAGAACAGTCTCTTTGTCATTTTGCTGCAGTTCAAAGTGTAACAACCTCTCAAAGTCATATTTTGAAATTTCATCATGAAATGGAGGTTTTCTTCTGCCCCAAAGACTATGCCAATAGAGACAAGTTAGGAAATCCAACTAAGCTGGAAAAATCTTTGAATAAAGAACTAGCAACTGACTACACATCTGTTCTTCAAGTGCTACACTATCCAGGTATAGAGGGCACCATCCTAAGATGTCTAGCACTAAATGACCTTCTATTAAGGCATGGCAGCATTGTAAGTCTTCACAATTATACCTGTGAAATCGTGATATCTTTGAAGCTTGGAGTGCAGGAGACCAGAACTGAACAGATTGATCTGGCAGCTCACATCTGAGATTGGAACAACATAAGTACATCTAAGAGTTAACAAACAGAGGTTTCATCACTCATAGCAGGAGAAGGACATTAAGAGCAGGGAAAGGACTAGAGATGCAATTGTTTCAGCTGAATGCAGCTTCCCTGTGATACTATTGATCATGCTGTTAGGCTGCTATCCAAAGTCAGGAGAAAGAATTCCAGATCCACCTATTCTGGCTGGTTTTGTACTCAGACAACCAGAAAGCTTTGTTAACAGCTAGAGCCTTAGGCTCCTGAGCCTAAGAAATCACCATCATAGTTTGAGTACTTTAAAAAAAAACACAATGAAACCTGAATGTGGAAGGGACTTAGGATGTTCCAATGACATGAACTCAGAATGAATAAGAAGATACAGATTATTCAAAATTTTTCCTTTTAATTATGGTGTGCTGTTGTTTGTCCGTCATTTTGAAGCAGACCAATGACATCACAGGATAGTGCCTTGATCTGAGTATGAATTAGATTTAAGTGAGCTAGAGTTGTTCAAAATCTTTATTTTAACTCTCTCTTCCAGAATCATTGAAGTCCAGTGGCAAAATAAAAGTCACGATTACTGGTGATGACCTAGAATACAGTGAATGACCTTAGCATCTTCCATGTCTGACCAAACTAAGGGTTTCTTCATGGCCATTGAAATAAATTGTTATCAACAACCTTTAATCACCAGAAGAAATCTTCACATGTTTGGGGTAACATCTCTTATCTCACTGAGGGGGATTGAAACCTGTTGATTATCCTCAGGCTGATTTATTCCATCTGCTGAGACAGTTTAACCAAGGTATGGCCACTATAGTTTCTTAAAGTCACAGGTGAGACCTGGATGAAGGAAGGCATCCTGAGCAGCCCTGAAAAAGGGCAGTGCTAGGCCTCCCTGACATCGCCATACAACTAATGGACACATTGTCATTAGGGAGGTCAGATTTACCATAATTACTAATTTCAAGGATTTCAGGAGGAGAAAAAACAATGAAGATATGAAAACCTAGATAAGAATCTAGGGAAATCACTTAGGCCTCTTTGGTCAGTTTCTTTGGAAAATGAGTATCTAAACTCAAAGGTTTCTGTTATTTTTGTTGTTTCTATTCCTAAGAGATGAAAGGTGATTTATATCATTAGTAAAAGCATAGGCCTTAGAAAATAGAACTCTCTTTTCTCTACAATACAGAATAGTCTCTTTGTCATTTTGCTGCAGTTCAAAGTGTAACAACCTCTCAAAGTCATATTTTGAAATTTCATCATGAAATGGAGGTTTTCTTCTGCCCCAAAGACTATGCCAATAGAGACAAGTTAGGAAATCCAACTATGACCCCAACTATGGGGTCTAAATCTATATGATTTAGTCTGAATTCATACACAAAAGAAGTACCAACACTACCTGGCCAGGTCATTCAGCCTCATTTGTAAGACCTTCAATGAAGGGAAATCCATCACCCCTAAGGCAACACATTCCACTTATGACAACTCTCATTGCTAGGATTTTTTTCCCCCTAACATTGATCATAATTTGCCTCTTTACAACTTCTATCCATTACTCTTGGTTCTGTCCTTTAGTCCAGACCTTTCAAAACCTTAACTACAATTACCATGTGAACCTCCTCTCCTCGCCCCTAGTCTTCTCTTCTCCAATTTAAACTTAGCATACCCATTTTGGGACTGACTATTGCAAGTCCATAATTATACATCTGTCATCTTCTTAGTTGGGTGGTAAAAAGAATGGGAAGGCATCAAGGAAGGAATCTACATCAATGGAGAGCATACTAAATCCCTCTCAGTATTTGATTTTTTTCATGCTTATTTGTGTGTCTTTAGGTCAATTACTTTACTATCCAGGTCTCCCTTTCTGCAATTGTGGAATGATTAGAACCAACCAGATTATCTTGAAGGACTCTTAAAATTCTAAGTCTGTATCTTTTAATAACCAGGCCTGGAGTCAAGAAATTCATCTTAGATTCAAATTCAGTCTTAAATACTTACTAGATGTGTGAGCCTGGGCAAGTCATTCAGTTTCCTCATCTGAAAAAGCAAATGGCAAACCACTTCAGGATCTTTGCCAAGAAAACTCCAAATGGAGATAGGAAGAGTAGGACATGACTGAAAAGGGACTAAACAAAAAATTTTCAGTTAGTCCTGGAAAGAGTTTTCATTTTCTAACAATAAAGGGAAATGGTTGAGAAGGGGAGAAATCTACATGGGGGTAGTTAAAATAGTTCTGATTCAGGGAACAGAAGACATGGGTTCAAACAATAAAGTACTCCTTATACAATCTTGGCAAATCACTCAATCTCTCTATGGCTCAGTTTCTAAACTTCTAAAAGGAAGAGGTTGGAGTAGAGGACCTCTGAGGTCTCAATCTATGGGCTACAAATAATTGAAAATTGTTTTTCAGCTGTGGGGGTAAGTTCTCTGAAGTAAGGATTTTTCAACTAAATAGCATATGATTAAATACAAAGAATATCTGGATTCAAATCATTCTTTTACCATTCACCAACTAAATAGCATATCATTAAAATACAAAGAATGTCTGGATTCAAATCATTCTTTTACCATTCACCCCTTAATTCCTAAACTTTGCTAAATCTCATTTTCCTTACTTGTAAGATAAGAGTATTTATACCAAATTCCAAAGTTTCTTCCCACTAAAAACCTATGGTCCTGGGCAATTTTATTGTCTAGTCAATAAATCAACTGTGTGACCTAGGGAAAAAAATCTATTGTCCATAGCTCACACTTGATGGGTAGTTTTCTTTTTCTGCCAACAATTGAAACCATTGGCTCCCACTTATCATTCCCAATATAGGGATCTCTATGTTAAGGCCAACAAGCTGAATGACCTGCTGGTGCCACTTCCTGCTCTGTGGTTTCCTCACAGGATTATTCTGTCACTGGGCAGCTGCCCAAGCCACCAAGAGCTTAGTCACACCCAGCACTTCAAGGTTTTGAGGCCAAGAATACAAATTATTCTTCACCCTCTTTCTCCAGAATGACCCCAATGTTAAGAGTGCCCTGATTCTCCTTTGAAAAGCTGGGCTATGACCCAAGACAAAGGTTAGAACCAAGAGCACAATCAGGGAGTAAAACTTATTTTATTGTACAATTGTTTTACATTTTTATGAAAATCTTTAAAAAAAACTATTGAAAGTCATTCAGCCTGCAAAGAACAACAGTATTTCTTCTCAGAATACAAGGAAGGAGGACCTGGGTCAACTCTTTACTCTTTCACTTACCAGATAGGTGGCCTTGGGAAATTGATTCTCAGTTTCCACTTATATAAAAAGGGGACCGTAATAAAGGCATGAAGAGGCAATAAGGCATGATTGGGCAAGAACTTGTGATTGTCTCAGGAAACCTGTTAAGTCATTAGGTTGTAGAGAAACAGAGTTAATTAATTAAAATCACAAAAAATTAGTTTTAACTAAATCAAAATTAAGGGCACTACATGCATCATAGGGCTACAGTGAATAAAGGACTTTGAAAGTCCCAAAGAGCTGTTAAAATATCAGTTGGGGGGTAGTCTTTGTAAGATTATTGATTTAAAGCTAACTTTACAGAGAAGGTAACTGAGTCCCTCCCTAACAGGAGATTGATCTGCCCAAAGTCACACTTGTATTAAATGGTTCAGAGTTTTCCTTGACTTTACTTGAAGAAATTAGACTAAATACTTTGTTTTATTTTTGGAAGTTTCTGCTGTGAGATCATTTTATTGTAAAAGTACTTGATGCCACAAAATTGAATGTCCTTGAATAGGATTCAGCACCTTCCAGTGACCTCTTTGGAGTGACTTCTCTGATGAGGGGCTCAAGTAGGACTTATCCTTGCTGGTTGCCCAGGGACAGGAGAATGACCTTGCAGCGGTCCAATTGTTTTTCTACTTATACTCATCTGCCACAGCATCCCTTCGAATTGAACTGTTCTGTCGACCAAGTTAAAACTGAAAAAAAATTTTTTACTGAATTTTGATTGGATAACCAAGTGCTAAGAAGTCAAGGAGTTCCTGCCTAATTTAATACTAAAATTTACTAATGATTTCAACATCAAAACTCTGCAATCTTTGTACATTCTGGGGTTGGTAGCTTGTTTGACTGAATGTGAAAGCAAAAGGAAATATGCTCCCTTCTCTGACCCCCCCCCATCTTTGGAATATGGGTGTTGCTGGCAAGATTTAGTCTCTCCTGCCTCCTCTTACTAGACATGACCTATTATCTATTGTCTACCCTAGACTCCCCAGTACAAAGGTATTCCAATCTCTTCTCAGACAGCAATGGCACCTAAGAACTCCCAGATTATCATTTTATCTACTTTGAATCCTTTATATAAAGTTATTTAGCATCATTTTCTCTCTCATATTGCTCCTTCATCCTTAGTTGTGATTCATATTTACCAACAAGTCATAGTAATCTCTAGAACCAGTCGCTGTTCTCTGTTTTTCTAATCATAAATAAAAAGCAACTGTGATCAAAATTAAGTGGTACAATGGATGGAGCACTAGCCTTGGAGTCAGGACAGGAGTTCAAATCCAGCCTCAGACACTTGACTATGTGATCTTGGGCAAGTCACTTTACCCTGATTGCCTCACATCCAAGGCTATCTTCAGGCATCCTGATCCATAATTGGCCACTGGACCCAGATAGTTCTGGAGGAGGTGAGGCTGGTGACTTAGCATAGCCCCCCTCACTCAAATTCAATTCATGTGCTTGTCTTGGCATCACCTCCTTAATGTCATGGTCTTCTTCAAGAATGAAGGACAAACATCAAAATAAGTGAATGTTGAAGTATTGAGTAAGTCAGGAATTGTAAGTAAAATCAAAGGAAACCAAAATTCTGAATAAAATGTAATCTTAAGTAGCAAAAATGGGTACAAGGAGAGGAATGTTCAACTGGCTGTGAAACCTGTGCCTTCCTTCCACAATGGCAAATCATCTACTATTGGTGGCTCCTACTCCCTCTCCATAAAGTCTTCAAAAGCAACATCCAGGCTGCTGAAAAGAAGGGAACTGGCAGAGACTTAGTTCTCATCTCCTGGTCTCTTAATGTGAATCCCAAAGTGTCTGATCAATCTTCTCTGACCCTATCTCTTCATCTCTCTGACTTTCTCTGTGATTCATTGTCTCTGTAACTGAATCTCTTTGTGTCTGTAGCTGTTTCTTTCTCAGTCTCTTTGGGTCTCTCTATCCATCTCTGTTTTTCTGTCTCTTACTATCTCTCTCTGTGACTGTCTGTCTCTGACTTCCTCTGTCTCTCTCTTTCTCATTGTCTCTCTGTTTTTATCTGTCTCTTTCTCTTTGTCTCTCTGCCTTATTGTTTCTCTGATACTGTTTTTCTGTCTCTGTTTTTTGTCTATCTCTACCTGGCTCTCTCTCTCTCTCTCTCTCTCTCTCTCTCTCTCTCTCTCTCTCTCTCTCTCATCTCATTCTCTGTATTTTTCTGTCTCTGTCTACACACACACACACACACACACACACACACACACACAGGGACACTGGGATGTGTTTTCATGACTCTCCTTAAGGAAGGATGAGCAGTAACACTTACCTTGGGTGTATCCCTTTACATATGTCTGATTCATTCCCAGCCTTATTTGCAAGTTGTCCAAAGATTGTCCACTCATAGAACATCAAGGGGAAATGGTTGAGTGGTGATCTAGTGCTCCAGGCTGAGCTTTGCTGAATTCCTTAGCTAACACTGTGATGATTATTTCCTTTCCCTTTCGTCGTATCTGTGACATAGGTCAGAGTTGACCAAGCTTTGTTGGAAATTGGTTTTCTGGATATACTAAAAGAGCCAATTCCTGCCA
This sequence comes from Macrotis lagotis, assembly GCF_037893015.1. Classification (NCBI taxonomy): domain Eukaryota; kingdom Metazoa; phylum Chordata; class Mammalia; order Peramelemorphia; family Peramelidae; genus Macrotis; species Macrotis lagotis. The sequence goes on along the minus strand of NC_133661.1, from coordinate 70,759,752 downwards.
GAGGACTTCATCTCAAGATCCTGGAACCCTGATAAAGACCATTAGAAGCCTAGACTTTCCCACTGGAAATGCAAAAAACTTCAAGATAAAAATATTTCTTTAATAAGCCCAATTTACCAATTCTTTAATCTCTAAGGGATTTGAAGGGGGGCAGGGATGCAGGCAGAAATTGAGAGTAAGAAATAAAGCATTCCTTTGGTCTCCCATGCAAAAGAATTGATCTTCCCATATTTCAATGCAATAGCCTGTTGAAAGGTTCTCAAAAAGGCCAGGAGATTTTCTAAAATCTAAATAATGGCCATGGCTCTGTAACCCTCTCCTATCAATGCAGTGGTATCCTTAAGCCCCAAACATTTATTTCTGATATTTTTGAAATCATGACATAAACATGAGTCACACAGACTACAGGGACAATTTTCTCCTATAGTCTCTTGTAAACCAGACTCCTCTAGGCAGCCAAGAGGAATTAGAGATCCTTATCTCTTCATATCTCCTCACAGGGTTCTTATCCTACCCAGACAGAAAGGTAGAGAGAAGACTAAAAATATTATTATATCTGCATGCAGAACAGCTAATGTTTGTACTTTATGCTTGAAGAAAACCATGACATCAGGGGAGGTGATGCCATGATAATCAGATGAATTGGATTTGAGTAAGGGAAGGCTGTGCTAAGTCACCAGCCTCACTCTCTCCTCCAGACCCATCTGGGTCCAGTGGCTAGATATGAATTGGGTTAACTGGATGAAAGGCAATCAGGGTAAAGTAACTTGACTAAGGTCACACAGCTAGTAAGTGTCAACATCTGAGGCTGGATTGGAACTCCTGTTCTCCTGGCTCCAAGACTAGTGCTCCATTCACTGCATCATCTAAGAGCTAGGTGGTAAGGAGTCAGGAAGACCTGAGTTCAAGTCTGATTACAGATACAGCCGCAATGTGATCCTGTACAAGTCACTTTGCATTTCTACCTCAGTTGCCTTACCTGTCAAATGAGTTAGAAAAGTAAACGGCAAGCCACTCTGGTATCTTTTCCAAGAAAAACCCAAATGCGGTCAGGAAGAGTCAGATACAAATGAAATAAATGGAACAACATATCTACATATATACATTAAATTGGATTTCCATATACCATCCCCTCCATCCATTCTTTCTCAGCAATAATCCAGAGAACTAGGTTAACTATTCTTGAAGTTCTGTTTAATGTATTTTAAAATATTATATTTATAAATGTTTGGGGGAGAATTTATAAAGATGAATAAGGAAACTTTTCTGACTATTGGTCAGAAAATTGGTAACTTTTATGACCATTGGTCTTTGGAGTCTATAACTACATGAGTCTTTCATTACTATAAAACATAAGACTGAATTCAGTCATCTGACAGAAAGCTATTGTATTGCTATTTTCAACATTTGTCTCTTACTAATAAAAAACTTAAGGAGAGTTTTGCACAAATAGACTGACTGTCCAACTAAATCCGTTTATTAACAAAGTCACAGCTCCTCCTAGAGGTAAAAACAAGTATTGTAAATTTGGGTTTTGTTATCCTGATTTTGATTTTTTCCTAGATTAAGCTATTAATTACTTAATTAATTCTACCACACCGCTCCCTTTCCATTGTCAAATAAAGAAGGGTGACAGAGGAAAGTGGAATTAAGGTATGACTTGAATACTTTTTAAAAGAAGATAAACTATCCAGTTTAGAAATAAAAGTCCTATTCGTCCCTTTCTAAATAATGAGAATGTATTTTATTTTGTTTTAATCCTCTTCAAGCAAAAGATGACAGTTGTTCTAGAGAGAGGTGGCCGAGGTGCTGGACAGTGTGAGAAGACAGCAGAGTCCCACTCTGAAAATCATAAAATCACAGATTTTCAAGGTTGAAAGGGACCTTTTTAGCTATCTCGTCCAACCCATAGATAAAGATGACATATCCAACAAGTGATTATCTAGTCTTTGTTTAAAGACTTCCAGTGAAGAGAAACCCAACCTTTCCAGGGGTATCATTCCACTGTAGGATGGCTAAAAAGATTAGTGAAAAAAACTAAGGACAAAGAACATCATTTTCTTTTTATTTGTCTAGTTTTGTTTGTAGCAATATTTGGAGAAGAAATAGTACCTACTAAGAAATAGTTACCTTGGGGTGGATGGGACTGTATTCATGGACAAGAGGGGAAAAGCAGAGCTGCTTTTTATTAATCTTGATTCTGTTTTCTTTGAACTGGAAAAGACATAAAATTAACTAGTGAATGGCAAAAATAAAAAAAGGAGATAATGAGAAAGGACCCAGTTTCTCTTAATGAAATCAAGTGTCCTTGCTGAGATGAATTACATCCTCAGGACCTGAAAGAACTGACAGATATGTTTGCTGAAGAACTATTAGTAGTATTCAAAAGTTCATCAAAAGTGGAAGCAGTCATAAGATTGGAAAACACCAAATATCCTCATTTTCAGAGACAGAGTAAAATGTAGTCTAGTGAGCCTAAGTCACAGTGTAAACTGGAGAGTGTCTAGAGTATCTAAAAAAAGACAATCAAGATACTAAAAGATCTTGAGCCTAAGTCATAAGAAAATAATGTGAAAGAATTATCCATATTTTACTCTAAAGAAGAAAAGAGAAAAATGTAGAGGGAGTAGGAAAGGGGACAGGAAAATTGCACGTGAAGGATTATCAAGTGAAAAAATTATTAAATATATTCTATTTGTCTCAAGGGGGCAAAACCAAAATCAATGAGAGTTGCAATGAACCAATTTAGGCTTAATGCAAAGAAAACATTCCTAGAAATTAAAGTTATTCAAAAGTAGACTGGATAGTCTTTGGACTGGGGCGGGGGGGGGGGGGGGGGGGGGGGGGGGGGGGAGGCGGCGGGAAGAGCAATTTCCTGCTCCTTAGAGTACTGAAAGCAGAGATTGGATGACAACTTGTCTGGTTTGTTACAGTGGGGATTTCCTACATAGATGGTCTCTGAGGTCCTTTCCAAAACTTAGATTCTGTGATTCTGTAAATAATAGGACACATATAAGGGAATAAAATTCAGGTTCTGAGAAAATAGTGGATGAAAGGTAGCTAGGGAGACTACTTCTTCAATATCCTCCTCAAACTGCCAATAGAAACACAAGAAGAAATAAAAACTATTAAGAAAACCGAAGGGGAATAATTGTAAATGCACTCAAAGAAATGAGAAAGTCAAATAAACTAAAACACTTTAAAAATAAGTAAGTTGAAAACCAAATGCTAGAAAAATGTTCTGGGAAAAAATACAAACAAGAGGACCAGAAACAATTATATTTACAATTAGACTTGCCCCAAGAGGAAGAAAATTGAATGATAAATGCACTAAATAGAATTAAAGATATACTAGGAATAGGCTGCTAGGTGGAGAGCAGTGGATAGAGCATTGACCCTGGAGTCAGGGGGACCTGAGTTCAAATTTGGCCTCAGACACTTAATAATTACCTAGCTATGTGACCTTGGGCAAGTCACTTAACCCCATTGCCTTGCAAAAAACAAAAATAGATATATTAGGAAAAAGCATCACAGGTAAGATAAAAAGAAGAATTGATTGTAATTAATGAGTCTTGGAAGGATAAGGTGGAGAACATTAACAAATTTAAAACATTCATAGAAAATATGAATAAACCAATAAACTCAATAAAAATGTTTTATTAGAGACTTTTTAAAAAAACAATAATGAGTAGTGGATAAAGAAAGAAATACTCAACTGGAAAAATATTTCAAAGCAAAGATAAATATGACAAATCTGGAGAATGGAACCAAAGGAGGAAAAAATGAAGAAATATAGGGCTTCCTATAAAACTTTAACTATTTTAAATATTTTCAAGAAAATTTCACAGAAATATTGAAAAGGTAGCATATTGCAAATAGAATTCACAGGATAGCAATCGTCTAGTAAAAAATTCAAATTATTCAGAAGCATCATTGTCAAGCTTCAAAATGTATGTGAAAAAGTAAATGCCATGCCAATTTCATAAAATTTTTCCATAAAAATGAGAAATGATTTACATCTTGAATATAAAAGAATAGAAATCTTCATTTCAGAATCAACATGCCAAACAAAGGTGAGTAATGTATTAGAAGACAAAAGATGGACACTTGCATATCTATTAGAAGACAAAAGATGAACACTTAAATAAATGGCTTTAAGAAACTCATGGAGAGAAGAGCTTTAGACATATAAAATCAATAAGAACTTGATGCCTCTGGAGCAGATTTCAGTTATTAAGCTAAGTATTTTAATTTATAGTTCCCTTCAACTACAGTTTAAATAGGTGATATTGCAATACAATGTAATTTGATGGAAAGAATACCAGGTCTGGAATCAGTGGAACAAGTTAGGTACATAGCACTTAGAAGCAAACATAGAAGTATACTGTTTGATCAACAATTACTTGGGGGGGAGTACTCACTATTTGATAAAAATTACTGGGAGAAGTCTGTCAGAAATTTGGTTTAGACCAACATTTCACACCATATACAAAGATAAACTGCAAGAATGACTTAGCTATGAAAGGTTAAATTATAAACAAATTAAATGACCAAGGAAGAAAAAAAATGATTTATTGTTTGGAAAAGAGTTTGTTATCATACAAATGAAGGAAAGGATTACACAAGGCAAAACAGATAGTTTTCATTGTATAAAATTTAAAAAATTTTGTACAAACAAATCTAATGTAAAAAAAGAAGGAAAACAGGAAACTGGAGGGATGCAAATCATTGCAATTATTTTCTCTGATAAAAGTCAATTTCCAAAAATATATAATGAACTGATTTAAATTTATAGGATTAGGAACCATTCTCTAACAGATAAATTATCAAGAGATATAAATAGGCAATTTTCAAAGGAAGAAATTCAAGCTATCAGCAATAGTATTTTTAAATGTGCTGATAAATAGAAACTAAATAATTAGAAAAATGCATGTTAAAACAACTTTGAAGTTCCATCTCACAAGAATTTGACTGGCAAAGAAGATAAAAGGAAAATGCAAATGTTGGAGGGGTATGATAAAAATATGTACATGACTGCACTAATGAGAATTGATTCAACCATTCTTAGTAACACTTTGGAATAATGCCCAGAAAGTTACCACACTATGAATAGCCTTTGACCTGACTCTATAATACTACTAGGTTTACATTAAAAAAACAAACACTCAAAAACAGAGAAAAAGAATCTATAAGCACAAAAATAATTACAGAAGCCGTGGTAGCCAAAAATTAAAAACTAAGAGGACACTCTCCTATTAGAGAATTAAATTAAGATCTGTGAATAGAATTGAATATTATTGTATTATAAAAAAGGATAAAATGTACAATTTCATGTAAAAGAGATCTTCATGATTAAAAGCAAAGTGAGCAGAACTAAATGAACAATTAATACAATGATAATAGCGTTATTAAAAATAACTTTGATTTTTAAAACATGAGTTCAAAATAATGAGAATGAAATAAGCCATTCACTGCCTAACAGAGAGAAATCATAAACTTACAAAGCCAAAGAGACACCCATTGTCAGAAATGGATAATATGAGAAATTGTTTTATTGGACTATATAGTTGTATAATGAAGGATTTATTTATTTGATTTTTTAAAAAGTTTGCAGGGGGGGGGGGGAATAGAGGAGTGCCAGATAAGGTTTTTTAAAGTACTAGTTACTTGAAAAATAAAAATAATAAACTAAAATTGTCTATTATCCAGACTTTATCATGACGTTAGATGGGCAACATTAGTTGCATTAGTCCATCAGAATATATATTTTGAATAGGTAGGGTAAGCAAACCAGATTGTTTTAAGAAAATTGAACAATATTATTCACTACTACAGAAGCACTAGGATCCTTCTTTTTTTTTTTTTTATTTTGGCAAGCCAATGGGATTAGGTGATTTGCCCAAAGTCAAACAGCTAGGTAATTATTAGGTTTCTGAGGCCAGATTTGAACTGAGATACTCCTGACTCCAAGATAGTACTCTATCCACTGTGCCACCTAGCTATCCATTCACTGCACCCCTAGCTGCCCCTAGGATCCTTCTTATAAAATATAATGGCTACAAAAGAACCTAGACATCATTTTTCAAGAAATTATCAAGGAAAACTGTCTTGATATCCTAGAAAAAGAGGGTAAAATAAAATTTGAAAGACTCTATCAATCACTTCCTAAAAGAAATCCCCAAATGAAAACTACCAGGAATATTATAGCCAAATTCCTAAGCTCCCAGGTCAAGGGGAAAATATCTCAAGCAATTAGAAAGAAACAATTCAAATATCATGAAGCCACAGTACTAGCCGAAGATTTAGCAGCTGCCACTTAAAGGATCAGAGGGCTTGGAATGATATTCTGGAGGGCAGAAGAGCTAGGATTACAACCAAGAATTACATACCTAACAAAACTAAGTATAATCCTTTAATGGGGGGAGATGGATATTCAATGAAATTTAAGACTTTCAAGCATTCCCAATGGAGAAAAAAATAGAACTGAATAGAAAATTTGACCTTCAAATACAAGACTCAAGAGAAATATATCATAATGATAAACTGTTTACATTCTTACATGGGAAGATGATACTTATAACTCCTAAGAACTATGTCTTTATCTTGGCAGTGAGAAGCATAGATAGTCAGAGGGAACGCATGTGAGTCATCTGTGATAGGCTGATATCCCAAAACTTTAATTAATTTAGGAGTGAGATAGAGGGAAGCACTAGAAGAAGGGGGGAAGAGACAGAATGGGATAAATTATCTCACATAAATGACAAAAGAGTTTTTATAGTAAAGAGGGAAATGAGTAGTGGGAACGGTGGGCAGCACTTGAACCTTTCTCTTATTGGCATTGACTCAAAAAGGGAATATCATACACACTCGACTGCATTTGGAAATCTGTAGGACCAGGGCAGGGTAGGGGGGGGAGATGAAAGGAAGGGGGCTGATCAAAGGGAGGGCCAGTTAAGGAAAGCAATAATCAAATGTAAAACACTTTTGAGGAGAGACAGGGTGAAAGGAGAAAGAGAAGAATAAACAAGGTGAATGTAAAATGGAGGGAGATACACAATTAGTAATCATAATTGTGTATATGAATAGGATCAACTCAGCTATAAAATAGAAATGGATAGCAAAGTGCATTTATATAATTTAGACATGAGAGGAAATAATAAAAGCAAATTGAAAGGGCATGGAATAGTTTATCTCTAAGATCTATGAATAAGGGAAGAATTTATGATCATAAAAGAAACAAAGTACATTATGTGATATAAAATAGATAATTTTTCAATTTATAAAGTTTTATTCAAATAAAACCAATGCAGACAAAATTAGAAGGAAAGCAGAAAACTGAAGGGAAAAAATTTGCAGCAAGTTCTCTAAGTATATATATATATATATATATATATATATATATAGAGAGAGAGAGAGAGAGAGAGAGAGAGAGAGAGAGAGAGAGAGAGAGAGAATTCAAATTTATAAGATCATAAGTCATTCCCCTATTGATAACTGGTCAAAGGATATGAAAAGACAGTTTTCAGATGAAGTAATCAAAGCTATCTATAACCACATGAAAAAAATGCTCCAAATAACTATTGATTAGAGAAATACAAATGAAAACAACTCTGAGGTACCACCTCACATCTATCAAATTGGATAACATTACCAAAAATGAAAATGATAAATGTCAGTGATGTAGGAAAATTGGGACCCAATGCACTATTGGTGGAGTTATGACCTGATCCAACAATTTTAAAGTGCAATTTGAAACTATGCCTAAAGAGTTATAAAAGTGTGCATAACTTTTCAACCAGCTACACCACTATTGGGTCTGTATCCCAAATAGATTTTAAAAATGAAGAGGGAGGTCTATATGAATAAAAATATTCATAGAAGCTCTTTGTGGTAGCAAAGAATTAGAAATTGAAGAAATCTTCATTAATTGGAGAATGACCGAACAAGTTATAGAATATGATTGTGATGAAATACTATTGTGGCATAAGAAGGGATGAGCAGGATGCTTTCAGAAAAACCAAGAGAGACTTGCATGAACTAATACAAAGTGAGCAGAAACAAAAGAACATTATACACATCACAACTGTATTATAAGACCAACTATGAATAACTTAGCTATTCTGAGCAATATAATTATCTAAGATAATAACGACTTAAGATGGAAAGTACTATCTACCTCTGGAGAAAGAACTTCAATCTGGATACAGATTGAAGCATACTTTTTCAAACTTTCTTTTACTTAAATACGTTGTTGTTGAGTTTGTTTGTAAGAGGGGTCTGTGTTTTCTTTCAAGACATGAATAATATGGAAATATGTTTTGTATGATGGCACATATAAAACTTTTATCAAATTGCTTACTGTCTCAAGAAAGGAAAGGAGGGGAGCAATTGAATCAATTTGAAATTCAAATTTTTTTAATGAATGTAAATTTGTTTTTATGTGTGATTAAAAATATTTTCTTAAATTTTTTTTTATTTTCATTGTTTCCAAATAATTTTAAATCAGGCTATAATTATAGTTGTAAAACACACAATAACCAAGGAAAACACCAGATTTGAGTTAAATTATCACAATAATCTACAACTTTTTCTTTGATCATTCAATGAGTTGGAATTCAGCCAAGACAACAGAGGGTACCCTGCTTCCACTAGAATGCAAGCTCCTTAAGGGCAAGAACTATTATGTTTTTAATTTTTTAACTCCAAGACCCAGCCAAGTCTTAAAAAATATTTTTAATGAGGTAGTTGGTGGTGCAATGGATAGAGCACCAGTCCTGGAGTCAGGAGGACCTGAGTTCAAATCCTCTTGCAAACATTTAATAATTACCTAGCTAGTGTGATCATTTAATCCCATTTCCTTGCAAAACCAAAAAAAAATTTTTTTTTAAATACTGATTGAATTGATTTGAATCATTTCTCAGTTTAAAAGTTGTTAAGCTGGAGTTCATAAACATGTTATTTTTTACATTTTGATAACTGTGTTTTAATATAATTATTTTCTTTGGGTCACATGCATTTTACTTTATGCTTCTAAAAATATTATTCTGAGAAGAAGCCCAGGAGTTTCACCAGGAGTCCATGATACACAAACAAAAAGATTAAGAACCATTGGTTTAAAATATTTCCCACCCCACTTTTGTTCTTTAGTACCCAGAGCCTACCCTTGATTCCTGTTCCCAGTATTGTCAGTACTTCTAACATTCTACCCCTCCACTGATCTCCACTCCCCTCCTTTTCTGCCTATATCTTGGCTTCACACAAGACAAATGCTTTTTAATAACCCTAGAATCAAGGCTATTGTAAGACACCAAAGACATCACAAAATATTTTAAATATCGCATATTAGTCAAGTTTAAATTGGCACCTCTATGACACCTGGAAACACCTGGACTAACTCTCCTTAATTATGCATTATCATAAGGGTTTTCTGCCCTTGCTGTGTTCACCTACAGATATATAGACATAGTTATATAGATATAGATATCTGATCCTTATTCATATTCACCAGTTCTCACCCAGCTATTTGCACTTTTTTTAAATAAAGTTTTTAAAGTATTTTTTTTTTGGAAATTTACACGAGGTTCGCTTTGTTGGGTTTTTTGTAGAATGTTTTCTCTACAATCACCAGAGATATACAGTTGGGCCAGTATATATCAACACTAATTTTCCAAAACCCAGCCCATAGGGTGAAAAAAAAGTATTATCCAGAGGCCCAGAGGGAAGAAAGTCCTCCAATTATCGAACCTGCAAGAACTGATGAAAACAACTTCCAGAATGCTTATAAACTAAGTCTTACCTTACTCTGGGACTGAACACCCCCTCCCCCAGCTACTTGTTTGCTGAGGCACTGAGTTAGATCTCCTGAGTCTCTGCCCCTTATTCATCACTCCATATTAGATGATCCAGGAAATACCCAATTTCCTTGCTTCCAGGATTACAGGACAGTCTCCATTTAATGCCACTCTACATAAGTTTGAGCTATAGTGGATTTGCAGGCTTGGATTCAAGTGTTCATCTTGTTGTATGTCCTAGACCTCAGTCTGTTCGTGAAGTTGGAGACTGTTGCTATTCCCCACTGCAATCTGTTCTCTTCCCATTTATGTCATTCCTATATGACATTGTCAGTTTTGGGGAACAGTTTCCTCCTCTTTCATCCTGAAGTAGGCAATGAAAAACCAAGGAAACACTGAGCAACTCCATTTAAAATGGAGCAACTCCATTTAAAACAGTCTAACTTCTCACTTTGGTATGATAGAACAAGACCCACAATATTATAAGTTCTTCAAAGGCAGAAACTGGATCATTAATTTCTCTGAGCGAACATAGTCCTGGCACATATATTCTCTATAGGTACCTTACAATGTGACTCACCTTGTACTTCCTGAAAAGAGAAGATCCGTTAATTTCACTGCTGGAGAACTAGGAAAGAGCAGGGTGGAGGAGAAGTAAGAAAGATAACCCACATTACCATTAAGTTAAGTATAAATGCCAGTCATCTTTTGGAAAACTTCTTGTTCTAACAATGAGTAAACAAAAAATCAATCTGTGGAACCATAAAAAAAATCCAGTCATCTGGATTTTGAAAGAATGGTATAGACAGGGGTGGCTAGGTGGCACAGTGGATAGAGCACTGACCCTGGAGTCGGGAGTACCTGAGTTCAAATAATTACCTAGCTGTGTGACTTTGGGCAAGCCACTTAACCCCATTGCCTTGCAAAAACTTAAAACAAAAAAGAATGGTATAGACAAAACATTTTGAGGCTTTAAAGTCTTCAATTTGCAGATATTTGAATGTTGTGAAAACACAGCTGGGAACTCTTATTTGCTCATATTCATTCAAGATGTGTGGAGTTCCATGCCCAGAAGGCTATAAAACTGGGCATACTCTTTGACCCAGAAATATAATTACTAGGTCTGTATTACAAAGAGATAAAAGGAAAAGAAAGGACTGTATTTACAAAAATATTTATAGCAGCTCCTTTTGTGATAGCAAAGAAATAGAAACTGAGGAGAGGCCCATCAATTGAGGAATGGCTGAAAAAGTTGTGCTGTCTAATTGGGACGGAATACTATTGTATTGTAAAAATGACAAGAAGAATGACTTCAGAAAAACCTGGGAAGACACATGTGAACTCAGGCAAAACAAAGTGAGCAGAATCAGGAGAATATTCCACGTAGTAACAACTTCAGAATAATGATGAACAGTAACAGTCAATTACTCTGATCAATACAATGATCCAAGAACTCATGTTATTCACCTCCGGAGAAAGAACTGGCATTGAAGCATGTTGTTTTTCAATTCCTTTCTTTTGTAGTTTTTTTCTTCAGTATTGCTAATATGGGAATATGTTTTGTGTGATTTCTCAAATATAATAGAGGAGGAGATAGAGGAAAGGAGATAACTTAGAATGCAATTTTTAAGTGAATGTTAAATATTTATTAGTTTGTGGTTTTTTTAAAAAATGTGCTGAGTTTCTAACCTGGCAGAAAATATAGGCAGGAACAGGTCAGGCAACATCAGTTTGGCATCTTCTGTCCTTTTGGTGTGGACTAGCAGTCAAATATCTTCCATATTTTGTGGTACCTTGTTAACTTGTGCCTCAGTGTTGTCTTCAGATAAACCTAATGAGGATTTTTATTCAATTACTTTCTATGGATGCACTAATAACTAATTTAAATCATTACACTGGAGGTCAATGTTCTCTACTATAGAAATATAGAGAGAGGAAACAGAAAGAAACAAGGAATTGGATGATCTCCCCTAAATTGTTTAAGCTGTCTGAGTTTTGGGTTCACCTGTATAATGAGGGATTTGTGTTCAGTGACCTCTAAGGTCACTAACAACTCTAAATCCTAACATGATATTTAATCAACTCAGTTTCATGAGAGGACAGTGGAAAGAGGATTTGGAGTCAGAGAATCTAGGTCCAAACCTGAGCTCTGCCGATTTCTACTTCTGTACATTTGCTTAAGGGGAAGCTAGGTGACACAGTGTATAGAATTCTAGGCCTGGAGTGAGAAATACACATCTTCTTGTATCCAAATTTGGTCTCAGACACTTAGTTTGTATGATTCTGAGCAAGTCATTTGATCCCTTCCACCTGTCTATAAAATGAGCTAGAGAAGGAAATGACAAACCAATTCAGCATCCTTGACAAGCAAACCCCATGATATCATGGGGTCATGAAGAGTTAGATATGACTGAAACAATTCAACATGTTTGACTAAGTCATTACAATTCTCTGCATCTCAGTTTATGCATTTGTAAAATGTGAGTATTATATTCAACAACATCTAATGTTCCTTCCATTTTTATAACCATATAAATTTCTTTTTAAAATGTAAACATGCTGATCTACTGTGATTTTATATCCATTGATTTTACTCAATTTCTCTCCCCCACCCATTCCAGAAAATGTTTTTCTAGAGAAAAGGTCTCTTTTTTAGAAAAAAGAAAAGAAAAAAAACACAGCAAAATCAATCAATATGCTGAGAAAAAAATTTGAGATTGTAGGCAGTATTTCATATCTATGAACACCCACACATATACAGATCTGCAAAGGAGTTAGGCAACTATGTCTCCTCATAGCTTTCCTATTGGTTCAATCTTGTTCTTTATAATTTTGCAGCAATCATTTTATTGTCTTGCGGTTTGCTTTACTTACATTATTGCTATTGTATATAATGTTTTCTCATATCTATTTATGTTAATTTGTATCAACTTATTTAAATCTTCCAGTGTTTCTCTGTAGTCATAATATTCATTATTTTTTCCTTCATAGTAATATTCTATTACATTCATCTACCAGAATTTGTTTAATCATTCCCCAAATGACAGGTTATCTAATTTGTTTCCAGTTCTTCACTACCACAAAAGATGCTGCTATAAATGTTTCAGTCTATATGGAGATTTTCTTTGTATCATTTGCTTCTTGGAGCATACATACCCCTAGCACTGGAGTCTCTGAGTCAAAGAAAATGGACATTTTACCTTCTTTATTTGCATAATTTTGAATTGATTTTGAGAACTCTTATTCTAATTCATTGCTCCATTAACAATCCATTAATGTGTTTGTGTGTGTGTGTGTGTGTGTGTGTGTGTGTGTGTGTGTGTGTGTGTGAAAGTGCAGTTTAGTCCATAATCCTGCCAATAGGAACTATTCCCTTCTTTTTTTTCTTTGTAAATACACTGGAATTGAGGTGAAACCTCCAAGGCTTTTTTTAAATTTTAATTTCTCTTATCATTATTTACTTGAAGCATTTATGTAAATAATTTTGACCTATGCTGCTTAAAGCTACTCATTCACTGCATTTATTACAATAGCTAGCATGTTTTAAAATTTGAAAAGCATTTTTTTGCCTTTTAAACCTATGAGGCAGCAATCCTATGAGGCAAGTACTAATAACTCCATATTTTAGATGTAGGAATTGATGCAATGAGAGATTAAATCAACTGCCTCAGTTAAGTCAATTGACATTGGCATGACTAGCCAGGGTCAGAAGCAGAAGCTGAATTCAGATCTTGCATCCCAGTTCAGCATTCTAACCTACTTCTGACAAGTTAGCAAAGCTAGACTTAGCTTAGTTTCACATCTAATTTGTACTGAAACCAAATGATTTGAAAGTATCTGACAATTCTCTGAGAACTACTTCTTCTAAACATTTGTTAGCTACAGTACTTTATAAACCTCTTTTTTTGCCAAAATACCCACTACCAAAATTCTTAGGACTCAGCTATGATTCAAAGTCTCTGGAACTCCATCCCTATCTGGTAGTCTGTTACCTACTTAAATGCCATCTTTTCCACTATGCGAATTTTCTACAGAAAATAGTTTCTGACCCTTCCTTATCCAGCTCCACGAAATTCATAAAAAGGGAAAATTGCTACTAGAAAACACTGAAGATCCATAGGCAGGAAGATCTTACTTCACTAACAAAACTAATCATTTTGACCTAGCTGGAATAATAGTTTTCTTTTAAGGCTAACCTTTTTTTGCAGCTGCTTCCATTTTGGATTATAGTTATTTGAACATCTCTTTTACCTCCCCTCTTAAATCGTTATTTCAAAATCAGTGTTCCATTGGATAGAGTAAAAAAGATTTATCTTCCTGAATTCCAATCTGGCCTCAGATACTTACTTGTTGTGTGACTCTGGGCAAGTCACTTAACTCTGTTGCCTCACTTTGCTCATCTGAAAATGAACTGGAGAAGAGAATGGCAAATCATTCCAGTATCTTTGCCAAGAAACTCCAACTGGGATCATGAAGAATCAGACATGACTGAACAGAACTGATAATAAATGCTTGTGGATGATTGCACATGAAGCTGTGTCAGGAGAGGCTTAGTTTTAACAATTTTCAGGAAAAAAAATACTAACATAACTTATGACTGGGGATGGGGTGGGGAGAAGGGTCCTATCACATATCAATACTCATAAAGTATGTTATAAATAGCAGAAATAACGTGAACAAGATAAAAACTCTTTTTTAAAAATGCCATATGTCCTGGTGAAAAAAATCAAATGTTTACCCTGAAACAGAGATTTGGCATAGGGGAAGCAGGTAGAGTTATGAAATTCACTTTAAATATTTAAAATAGTATTATTTAGGAGAGTTTGACGCCAAAAGGACTGAACTGGAATCACTGGATGGTAGCCACAGAGGGTAAGATTTTGACCCTATATAAGGAAAACTTATTATCAATTAGATTTTTTTCCAAAAGTTTTAGGAAGTGATAAGTCCCCCCAAATTGGAAGTCTTCAGGTAGAGACTAGTTGACCATTTATAAAGGATTCCAGATCAAACAGGGATTGGACTAGATGCTCTCTGAGATCTCTCCCCACTATGAAATGTTATATCCTAGGCTTCTGCAATAAATACATAATTAGCCCCTTCCAAATATGCAGTCCCAAAGTCTCCTGAATCCATCTGCCCTTCAAAAGCAAACCTCAGCTCTATTGTCGTTGGAACTGCTTTCCCATTGGTTGAAAACAGTGGGGAGACATCACCATATGTCACTAGGGGTCATTAAAAGCAAATCCTAATGAGCTAAGAATTATGAAGATTAAAGTGCCTTCAGTTTTTGCTGCAGTGGGCTGAGAGGGAATGCAGCCATCCTGCCGGGCTCCTCTGGCCTGGCGTGGGTGGTAGCTTTTTGTGATGGTTTTCTCATCAATGTGTGTTGTCTAGAGACTGCAAATAACCAAATGCTAAAGCATTGGAAAATTGCCCTTCCAAGCGATGGGCTGCAAAAATACAAATCATTACTAGCAATTATCCAGGCAATCAGAGCAGTGCGAATTTGGCTCCAATTTATGCTCACGAGATGAGTATGTGATTGCAGTGAAGTTGCCAGAGGGTAAGTGAGTTCCCAGCAAATAGCTTTACAGTTGAATTACTTGGTGTTAAACAACACTGGGACCAATTATTACATCAGAAGATCCAAAGGGGAGAGGACTAGTGCATATTCAGTAGCAGCACAAAGATGGGGGTACAATGGACCTGTCCCAGTAAACCATGTTCTTTACCCACATTCATTAATGGGGTTGTAAACAGCAGGACAGACTACCATTATCACCCTTTGGCTGATGCACTTCAATTTAATGAGATTAAAGGTTTAATGGAGATAAAAAGCCTTCCCGTTATTCCCTGCGCCCATATTTAGAATACAGCTTTCTGTCTATAGCCATTGACAAAGAGAGGCTCACAACCCAGAAGAAACTGCTTTGTGGATTAAAAGAGAAGAGAGATTCTTTCCAAAGTGTGCTCCTTCTTCTGATTCCCAATGATTGGCCAGTGTCTCCTGCTGTTCTTGGCCTTGCCATTTAATGTGGCCCATGCAGAGCAAATCTTCCAACCTAGTCTGGTTCTGGATATGGCCAAGATCTTACTGGATAACTACTGCTTCCCAGAAAACCTAATGGGAATGCAAGAAGCAATTGAACAAGCAACCAAGAGTGGAGAGATCTTGGATATCTCTGATCCCCAAATGCTCGCCAGCATTCTGACAGCAGGGGTGCAGGGCTCTCTCAATGACCCACGGCTGGTGATTTCTTATGAGCCTGGCGCCCCTGAGGCTCCTCAACAAGTCTCTAGATTTGTCCACAGCACTCAGGAGGAACTACTCAGTTTGCTGCAGCAAATGATCAAGTACCAGATACTCGAGGGTAATGTGGGTTACTTAAGAGTGGACTACATCCCTGGTCAGGAGGTGATAGAGAAAGCTGGGGAGTCCCTTGTGAATGACATCTGGAAAAAGCTCATGGCAACCTCCTCTCTGGTGTTGGATCTCCAACACAGCATGGGGGGTCAAGTTTCAGGAATCCCCTTTGTCGTTTCCTACCTACACCGGGGGGATATCCTACTGCATGTCGACACAGTATACGATCGACCATCAAACACTACCACAGAGATCTGGACCCTGCCCCAGGTGCTGGGTGAGAGGTACAGTGAGGAGAAGGACATGGTGGTCCTCACCAGCCGCCATACTATAGGGGTAGCCGAGGATATTGCCTACATCCTCAAGAAGATGCGCCGGGCCATTGTGGTGGGAGAGCAGACTCTAGGAGGGGCTCTAGATCTCCGAAAGCTGCGAATCGGTCAGTCGGACTTTTTCATCACTGTGCCTGTGGCATGTTCTCTGAGCCCTCTTGGTGGGGGAAGCCAGACATGGGAAGGCAGTGGGGTGTTGCCCTGTGTAGGGGTTCCAGCAGAACAGGCTCTGGAGAAAGCACTGGCCGTCCTCACCCTTCGCAAGGCAAAAGCTGGAGCCATTCAGCGTCTCATGGAAGTCCTGCAGAATCATTACACTCTGGTTGATAGGGTACCTGCCCTGCTCCATCACCTGACTGCCATCGACTATTCTTCAGTGCTTACAGAGGAGGATTTGGCTGCCAAACTCAATGCAGTTCTACAGGCCGTGTCCGAGGACCCCAGGCTCTTTGTCCGGGTTCTGAGGCCAGAGGAAGCCATAGTTGAGGCTGAACCTAGAGAGGAAGCTGCTCCCTCTGCCTCCATGCCACTGCCTGAGGGGGAATCCCAATGGCAAGCCCTGGTAGATTCTGTGTTCCAGGTCTCACTGTTGCCAGGGAATGTGGGCTATTTGCGGTTTGATGAGTTTGCTGACTCCTCAGTCCTTGTCACACTGGCTCCCTATGTGCTCCGACAGGTCTGGGGCCCCCTCCAAGACACCGACCATCTCATCATGGATCTCCGCTACAACTCTGGAGGGCCTTCCTCGGCAGTTCCATTGCTCCTGTCCTATTTCCAGGACCCGGCTGAGGGCCCTATTCACCTTTTTGCCACCTATGATCGCCAGACCAACAAGACACAGGAGTACCACAGCCAGGCAGAGCTGCTTGGCAAGTCCTATGGAGCTCAGCGAGGTGTCTATCTGCTCACCAGTCACCATACTGCCACAGCAGCAGAGGAGTTTGCTTTCCTCATGCAGACCCTGGGACGGGCCACCCTGGTGGGGGAAATCACAGCAGGTAGTCTGATGCATACCCGGACCTTTCCTCTACTGCAGCCCCCCCATGGGAGCCTGGTTCTTATTGTGCCCATTCTCACTTTCATTGATAACCATGGGGAGTGCTGGCTTGGGGGAGGAGTTGTCCCTGATGCCATCGTCTTGGCTGAGGAAGCTCTAGACAAAGCACAGGAGGTGATAGAGTTTCACCAGAGACTAGGGGCCTTGGTAGAAGGCACGGGACACCTCCTGGAGGCCTATTATGCTCTCCCTGGAGTAGTTGGGCAAGCTGGTGCTTTGTTAGGGGAGAAGTTGCTCCATGGGGCCTACCGCACAGCTGTAGACTTTGAGTCATTAGCATCCCAACTCACCAGTGACCTGCAGGAGGTGTCTGGGGACCACCGTCTACATGTATTCCATAGTTCTGGGGAGCCAGTCCCTGAAGAATTGTCTCCATCCCAAAAGGGGATCCCTTCCCCTGAGGAGTTGACTTACCTCATCGAGGCCCTCTTCAAGACAGAGGTGCTCCCCGGGCAGCTGGGCTATCTCCGTTTTGACATGATGGCGGATGCAGAAACAGTGCAAGCCATTGGGTCACAGCTGGTGGAGCTCGTATGGAATAAGCTGGTAAACACGGAAGCATTGGTGGTGGACCTGAGGTACAACCCTGGGAGCTACTCCAATGCTGTGCCCCTCCTCTGCTCCTACTTTTTCGAAGCTGAACCCCGTAAGCACCTGTACACTATCTTTGATCGGGCATCCTCCCAGGTCACAGAGATTTGGACTCTGCCTCATGTGACTGGAGAACGTTATGGTTCCCAGAAGGATCTGTATATTCTGATCAGCCACACCAGTGGCTCTGCAGCCGAGGCCTTTGCTCATACCATGAAGGACCTGCAGCGGGCCACCATCATTGGTGAGCCCACAGCAGGAGGAGCCCTTTCAATAGGCATTTATCAAGTGGGGAATAGCACCCTTTATGCTTCCATGCCCACCCAGGTGGCCATCAGTCCAGTCACCGGCAAAGCCTGGGATATGACTGGGGTTGAGCCTGATGTTAGTGTGCTAGCAAGTGAGGCCCTCATCACCACCCAGGACATCATCGCCCTTCGTGCCAAGGTGCCCACCATTCTCCAGACAGCTGGAAAGCTTGTTGCTGATAATTACGCCTCTCCAGAGGTGGGGTCCATTGTGGCAGCAAAGTTAGCAAGACTCCAGACTCAGTATGGACAAGTCATCTCAGAAGAGGAACTGGCTGACATGTTGGGGGCAGATCTGCAGATTCTTTCTGGAGACAGACACCTGAAGGCAGCCCATATCCCAGAAGATGCCAAGGACCGCATCCCTGGGATTGTTCCCATGCAGGTGAGACTCCAGAATAGCCCTGATAGTATCAAATACAATGGGAAGCCCTTTTAAAATAGTATTTATGGTTTAAGCAGAAAGAGTAAAGGATTACATATTCACTAAACTCATTCTGCTTAGCTCCAAGGGGAAGGGGCAGGGCTAATGGATTATTTTTTAACTGATATTTTATTTTATCTTTCCATTTATATGTTCTGAAAGTTTTTCAGCACTAATGGATTATTAAAAGGAGATAATTCCAAATGAGGGAAGGTATAAAGCTATCCAACAAATAAAGTAGACTGCCTCATGAAGTAATGAGTTCCTTCTCACTGCAGTTGTTTAAGCAATAGTTTGGGGGGGGGGTAAATTGTAAAGGAAATTCATGCTTCTGATAGGGACTGGACAAAATGACCTCTGAAGTCTTTCCCTACTTCAAAATTTGATGAAAGTAAGATTCATTCTTTTGCCCAAGAAAATGAATCAGCACAACTGCTCATTTTACAGATTGCAAGAGAAAGGGACATTGGCAAATTTACCAGGCCACATTGTACCATAAGCAAAAGATAGACAGGTCAGCTTAGAATGAAAATATTAAAATATTTAAATCTATTTATGTTATGAGTGTTTCATGGTTTTGTCAGAGGACTCACCAAAGTAGCCCAAAGAAGTCAAGGAACCTAGTCAATATAGTTCAGTATTGGTAATTCTGGAAGAAATTTATAGGAGAAAAAGAAGTAGAAATAATTAACTTAAATTAGTTTGAGGAATTATTAATGAACTTCAACCTACCAGGGTCCTCTCTTGCAATTAATGAGAATGAAGTATTGTTTGGTCATTTTTTTTCTGTCCTGTCTGATTCTTCATGGACCTCATTTGGGGTTTCCTTGGCAAAGACACTGGAGTAGTTTGTTGTTTGTTTCCTTCTCCAACTTATTTTACAGATGAGGAAACTAAGGCAAGCAGAATTAAGTGACTCGCCCAAGATCACAGAGCTAGTAAGTATTTGAGGCCAGATTTGAACTTAGGAAAATGAGTCTTTCTAATTCCAAAGTTGACACTCTATCTACTGTGTCACCTAACTGGCCCAGGAGAATGAATTAAATTGATAATTATAAAATGTTGTTATTTTTAGAGGAACAAATCCAATCCCCCAAAGTAGTGACCAAGCTCTTACCACATCAAGTCAAGCCAACTATTACATGCCAACACTGCCAAGTGCTAGGAATTCAAAGAAAAGTAAAAATAATTCTTGCCTTAAGGATTTCACCTTTCAAGGGAGAAACATGTAAATAACTAGATATGTTCAAATATACAATGTAGTTGGAGCAAGCCAAGGAAACTAAATGGCAGAGAGGGGAGAGTATTCTAGTCATGGGAGATAGCTGGTACAAAGGCATGGATGGGAATTGGAGTTCCACTGGGGAAGAATAGTCATTAGACCATTGTAGGAACAAAAGATGCAAAGGAAGGGGACCTAGGCATGGTAGGCAACCAGTTCAAAGACAAGGAGATGGGAAATAGAGTGGCTTGTTCAGAAGCATAACTTATGTTTTCTGGATTATATAATATGTTGTTGTTGAATCATTTCAGCCTGATCTGATCTGGGGTTTTCTTTGCAAGACATTCTTCTTGGGGGTGGATAGAATACAACAAAAGAACAGTAAAGATTGGCTAAGCAGTGGATATAGCAAATGTTGTTTGATGTGGAAATGCCTGGGGGTATTATTATAATACTAAAAAGGCCTGAAGAACATAACCAACCTATTTTGTCAGATTAATAGAGACATTAATATTCCATTTTACAAATGAGGAAACTAAGACCCAAGGGAGATAGGATATTTGCCTATGCTAGTAAAAGCCAGAGAAAAAATTCAAACCTAGGTCTCTTCTGATTTCACACCAGAGGGCTTTCCGCTATCCTGCACCTTCTCTCACAATCCCACTAAACCTATAAAATGGATGGACCCAAATTCCTTTTCCGTGAACAAAGAGGAAAGAGTTTGAAGTTTATCTTTTTTTATAAGAAAAATAAAGAAGCAAAAAAAATTGTCTAAAGCCAGATTTCCCCATCATTGCTCCTCAGAATAATTGTCTTATCTTTCTTGCCCTGTGAACCAACCATTCATTCTTCTCCAAGGACAAGTTTAACCTGAAACTAAACATTTTAAAGTTTCTCTATTTGGCCTGGACTTTCCATGGCACGGGGATAAGGACAAAGGGGAGTTGGAAGAAGGTCTCGGGGAGTCCTGGGCTTGGCTTCTTGATTGGTGTGTGACTAGAGACAAATCCTATCCCTCTCTGGGCCTTAGCTCTTCTACATATAAAATAAGAGATAAGTCAGGGTGATTTCTATGATTCTTCTTAGCTCTAAAAATCTCATTCCATTTCTGATCCAAGACTCATTTCTGCTTACTTTGAATGAGGCTCTGTGCAGGGTCATAAGGATTCAAAGACAGAAATTCAATAATCTCAAAGCTTGTTTTATAGAGCTCATAAACTTTAGGTTGTTCTTAGAGATCATTAAAACCAGAATAGACTGTCCAGCGTAGGGCAGGCTTGGTTCTACTGAAAGCCTTTTTTAAGCACTTGTTGAGAAAATATTGATGCCCTTTTTAAAACCAATGCCAATAAAACACTTTGTTATACACATGCACACACACATACACGTACGCATAGTTGTTAAATTCCACAGGGCTTAAAAAGATGAGGAATTATCCTCTCTCAGTGACCTTTATTGCTCACCCATACCACGAGTCTGAGAAAAATGTCGAGTATCTTTTGAAATCACCTCTGTGTAGCTAGGAGGGGGGTTTTTTCACATGAATTCAAGATTTCTGAACCACACATAAATAGAGTTAGACCGAAGCCATGGAGGTAATGTGTATATTCCTGGATCCCAGGCCTCATTAATCAATCCACACACTCGAAAGATCAAGTGGAATTCCTGTCACTGGCCACTGGATTGGAAATGACAAACTCAATAGCCTCTGATGGTCATGTGCAATGGCCAAATAAAGTGAAGAGAAAGGGGAGGGAGGGAAGGGAGGGGAAAATAAAAGAGGAAGGGCATTGATGTCATTTGTATAAACATCAGGTCCATGGCCTAAACCCCCAAATAAAGAAAACTCAGCTATATTAATCTGCCTCTAGGGGATGGTGTACAGCAGCTAAGGCAAAGAAGGAAATGAAAAGCAAATTCAGTTCAACAAATATTTGTTAGTTTGTTTCAATTCTTATTATCTATTATGGACAAAAATTTTGTTAAATGCTTAGCATTCAAGCTTTGGTGCCAGATGCTGGGGGAGGTTCGACCATTTCTGCCCACAAGGACTTTGCAACTTTTAAAACATTTTATTTAATGGAAAAAATTATTTACTATGAGGAGGGTCCCCAGACCTGTGATTTCATTTTTGTATGGAATTCCCAGTATGGAAAAACCCTCCACATATGCAAGTAAGGAATTTGAATGCAACTTATAGCCTCAGAGAGTTATTTGGGGGTACTCAAAGGATAAGTGACTTGTCTATGGTCATATATCTTGTATGTGTAAGAGGCAACACCTGGACCCAGGTCCTTCTCACTCTGAGGCTGACCTTCTCAACATTGTACCAATGCTCCTCTCAAGGAAAGGTTAGTTTCAGAGCTCCAAATGACAAGATCTGGCAACTAATTGAGCAAAAGAAATGAAGGAGAGGGAAAACAAAACTAATAGAATGAAAGAGAAGAAAAAGGAAAGAAAAAGACAAATTGTGAGGGTATAGTAAACATTGCATGTGGTGATGCCAGTGGTGGGAAAAGTAAAATCAAGTTTGGAGAACAGACAGCAAATTCCACTTGGGACTTGTTGAATCTGAGGTGCCAATAGAACAACCAGATGAAAATTCCTACATTAAGTTGAAGATAACTGGAGATGTAGATATTGGAGTTAGGGGTAACCATGGGAATAAATGAGGGTGCCAAGGTAAAGATCCTAGAGAAGGAAGAAGAAAGGGACAAGGACAGAGCCTGGAGGCCTACAACCTACCTTAAATGGTCAGCTAAAGGATGAGGTCAAAAAAAGAAGCAAAGGAGTGGCCCTAGAGTACATACAGGAGTTCTGAATAATGCAAAGAATTTAAATGTCATTTAGTATTTTCCCAAAGGTTTTCCTGGAATCACAACATGCTAGAGCTGAGGGAGACATTAGAGGTCTTTTAACCCTACTCTCCTGTTGGTTAGTTGTAGAAATGGAGCCTTAGAGAAGTAAGGACTGCACCCAAAGACCACATAGATGGAACCACAACACAGGTGTCCTGACCTAGGCCACTTCTATTCCCACCATATTATATTATCCAGTCTGAGATGGCCCATGAAGGAGAAGTAATGAGAGTAAAAGCAATTCAAATTTACATGGTTCTCAAAGTGCTAAGGAGACTATCTCAGTTGTAGGTTGTCCAGAGTAATAATTTGGCCCAACAAACTCCAAACTTGCTTAAATGATATCATTATTAGCAATAGGAACAGGGATTGGGATGGGGGGTGGGGGTGGAATAGAGGCAAAAATAGGGAGAGATAAGGTTGGGGCTGGGATTGGGGGTAGGGGTAGAATAGGGGATAGAGGCAGAAATGAACAAGAAAGGTAGGGAAAATAATTGAATTTCAATGGTATAGAGAACTCCTACAAGAGAAAATTCAGTCTACACATGGAAATTGGCACTTTTTCTGAAACTAAGTCTCCAAAACTAGCTCTCTTTTCAATCTATCACACTGCCTCTCATCATTATCATCACTAGTATGAGTAAAAACAGCAGCATTACCTTTCTTTTACTTAAAGATTTTAAAGAATATTCCATTTGTTCTTCATTATACAGCAGAAATGATACCCATTCCACAGACGAGGAAACTATAAATAGTTAAATTAGGACCAGAAGTCAGACCTCCAATTAGCTGCATGACCCCCAAGCCATAGATGAAGAAAATGAGATGTCACACAGTCCAGTGATTCCCTTCAATTCATGATGAAAATTAGCAACAGGGTCAGGTTTCCTACTAACTTATCAGTGTCTGATTCCCTGGATTTGATGAACTTGTGTAGTCATGGATAAATATATGAATAGATAAATATAATTTGATCAATAAGATTTGAGAACTGGTTGGAGGATGAGGAGGGTAAGTCAAAAATGAGAAGGGAAGAAATATTTTAGCACAGAAATAGATAAACAGAACTTTAAAAAATAATCTTTTTTTGTAAATAAATACCTCCTCCAACCCCATCACTGCTAGGACATTAGTTAATGATTAGCTATCTTTTAGGAAATTGTTAGCTCTTTAAAGGGATTCATTGGTAGCCTATAGGATTCTAGGCTATAAATTGACAGGAGCATAAAGAATCTTAATAGCATCTTAGCTTTAAAAATAATCTTACTGAAAATCCTTTTTTGCTTTTTTTTTTCTTTAGAGAGCATGAGAATTTGTGTGGGATATGCAATTTAGGGGTTCTTTGTATTTCTCATCTAGATATTGAAACACACAACAAACATATTTCAAAAATTCTTTCAGTGTTAATCACATTCCTTGAATATGTTCAAATGAGATGTATCTGAGAAATAAAGTAATAGGGTCCGAATCTTGTTTTCAATGGTATTGAGCACTCCCAAGTAAGGAAAATTACCTGTATTGTATGCAGGTCAGGAGAGGTTCAGATTTCTCCCAGGATGGATGAGATATGACATTTTTTCTTTTTTAAAATTTATTTAAGGCAATGGGGTTAAGTGACTTGCCCAAGGTCACACAGGCAATCATTAAACATCTGAGGTCATATTTGAACTCAGGTCCTCCTGACTCCAGGGCCAGTGCTCTAAGGACTATGCAACCTAGCTGCCCCTAGAGATGGGTATTTAATTCATATCTTCCTAGTTTTGAAGATTAGTTCTCTTCATACCACACCACACTAGTTAATTCTATAAACCTCCCACTCTGAGTTTTTGACTTGCAACTGATATTTAAGGTTTCCGTTCATATCAAGGTGATATCTGGACCTTGAGGACCTAAGTTCAAATTTGTCCTCAGACACTTAATAATTATTTAGCTGTGTGACCTTGGGCAAAGCACTTAACCCCATTGCTTTGCCAAAAAAAAATTCATGAAATTTATTCAATTTCTTCTTGATTTATATATATATATATATATGTATATATATAAGCATATATACATATATATATATATACATGTATATGTGATTTCAGTCATGCAAGGAACTCCCAGTGAAAAAATTTTCTCCACAGATATGGACTAGCAACTCATCTTAGAGAGTTGTCTAGGAGATTGGGTTAAGTTGAGACCCAGGGTCACACAATCTATGTCAGAGAAAGGACTTAATTCAAATTATCCTAACTCCTAGATTGGTCTTCTCTCCACTATGCCATCTGTGATCAGCTATTAAAAGAAAATTTGGTAAATGTTGAATAAATGAATTCTATGACTTTCCTAGTCTTATTTTGAATTCTATCAGCTTCCCTCTCCTGACGCCTTTGAAGAACTGATCAAGTTTTCCTTTCATACCAATGTGTTTGAGGGCAACATCGGCTACCTAAGGTTTGACATGTTTGGAGACTGTGAGCTGCTCACCCAAGTCTCTGATCTCCTGGTGGAGCATGTATGGAAGAAGGTCGTGCACACGGATGGGATGATTATTGACATGAGGTAAACAAGGTAGAAGGTCCCCAAACTTTGGCTGGAAATCTAGCTCACAAGATAACAGTAGACCTAAATAAAACCAGAGTTGTCACTAGCTTGGGAGGCAACCAGGTGACTCAAGGGACAGAGGGACTGGACTCAGGAAGACCTGAGTTTAAATAGAACCTCAGATACTTCCTAGCTATGTGACCTTGAGCAAGTCATTTAATCTTTGTTTGCCTGAATCTAATGGAGAAGGAAATGGCAAACCACTTTAGTATCTTTGCCAAGAAAAACCCATGGACAGTATTGGTCTGCTATGGTCCACGGGGTCACAAAGAGTTGGACATGAGTGAACAATACAGCAACAAATTATTTGAGATTATGATCTAGAAACCAAGAGAACGGAAAGAAATATTTGTCTTCAAGATGATGAGATAGCTAATTATAAATAAAACTTTTCTTCCTCCTTTTCTCCCTAAAAAAGAAATAATCAGCCCAAATTTACCTTCCCCAATGCCAAATTTTCTCTGTCCTCTTTCCTTATTGTTGTTTTGTTACCTTGGATTTATTTATAAATTATACACCAATGTAGATCTTCAGGAGCCATCTAGACCAAATTTCTCCCTTAACAAATAGAAACACCAAAGTCCAGGAAGATGAACTGATTTCTCCAAAGTATCATAGACAGTAAATATCAGAGTCTGAATTTGAACCTAGTTCCTCTGACTCCAAAGATAGTACTCTTTCCACTCTATCACATCTTCAGCTTTTCCTTTTGACCAGCCACCCTACTACCTTCCCTGAATAAACATCCTACTTCCTCCTCCCCTGTGAGGGCAGAAATCCCCATGGTACTTTGCCTGCCTCAATATCTTGGAGAGGTGATAACCAAGTCTTCTCTGATCAAAGACCATGGGACCCCAGACCCTTTGGGTCAAACCCTTTTAGGTCTCTGAGATCCTTTCTAACTCTGAGATTCTAGCCTCTAAGCCATTATAGCAACTAATTCTTCTTCCCATTAGACTCAATTTATCTTAATTACTTCTTGTATTATTTTCATATCATGAACAGTAAAGTTGATGTGAGGGTGCTTTCCCTGCTTGCCCTAGGCAATACTTGCCCAGATGTTGCTAATTATGACTGAACGAGACCAAGATATTTCACTATTCCAATTCAATGCCACCAAGCATATTTCTTAGAATGAATGAACATCTAAAGATTCTTATTGACCTACTTATGACAGAAGAGGCCAATACAAACCTGAAAAAAAAAGTCCTGGATGCAACAGCATGTTTCCTCCCTAAAGGAATTCAAGAATGTAAATTCAGGATTAATCATTTATTTCACAGAATTTTTCAAATAAATTCTCTTAAAGAATCCCTTTATGGGGCAGCTGGGTGGCACAGTGGATAGAGCACTGGCCCTGAAGTCAGGAGAACCTGAGTTCAAATCCAACCTCAGATACTTAATGATTACCTACCTTTGTGACCTTGGGCAAGTCACTTAATCCCATGACCTTAGAAAAAGCAAAAAACAAAAAAAATTAGAATCCCCCTTATATAGAAAGATTCCCCTTATGTCTATAAATTAAACCTGATTTGGCAACTGGGGGGTATCACTGTGTATTTAGGAAATATGTCAGGAAGTAATACATTCAAAGCTAGCCTCAGACACATACTACCTGGGTAAGTCTCTTGAATTCTGCTTGCCTCAGTTTCCTCAACTATAAAATGGGGATAATGGTAACATCTACCCCAAAGAATTCATGTGAGAATTAAATATTTGTAAGATTTTTGGCCAAGTGAGTAGCATATATTAGATTCTCTCTCTCTCTCTTCAAATGTGTGTGTGTGTAAGAAGAAGAGACTAAGTATATGTATGCTTAGACTCTTCTCCTTGATTTGGGGAAAAAAAATAATTCGAACATAGGTTTTCAGGAACAAGAGGCAGAATGGCCTAGAGACTACAGGGAGATTTCATTGAATAAGGAATACCTAAACTCAAGACTCATCTGCCTTGATGAGTCTTGATGATGCCATACAAAAATGGCAATGTTCTAAAGCAGTGGAACTGAAGTCATTCTATACATAAGGATCCTAATAACACTAAACTATACATAGCAATCCTAATAACCCCATATTCACCTAGGAAACAACAAATTATTAGCATTATCTACATACTATTGTGTTTTATTTATTTTGCTAAATGTTTCTCAATAACATTTTAATCTGGTTGAGGAGCTCTGGAGTATTGGAACTGCAAGAACAAGTTTGTTCTAGAAACTACTCTAGAACTAAAAATAAGTTCCAGAAAGGATACTAGTTTGCCTTAGTAAAGGAAGTTTCCTCACCAGAGAAATCCTTGTATTAATGAAATGAATGGTCCAATACTATGCCCATACCTCTTCAGAAACATAAAAATACTTTGGAGTTAGAAGAGACCTTAAGGTTCATATAGTCCAATCCATTTACAAAGGAGGAAATAAGACTCAAAAAGAAGGGATAACTTATCCAAAGTCCCACAGCTAGTTACTGGTAGAACTGAAATGAAAATCTAGATCTCAATCGTATTACATAGAGACTCAAATTATTTGGATATGTGTGGGAGAATAGTTCTCATCCGATACAGAGATAAGGCCTTAAAGCAGAGAAATTAGCATCTCCTTCTGGAGCAGTGGTCAAGTTCTGAATGTTCTAATTTACCCATGTCCCCCATCACTTTTAGGAGATCAAAGAGACAAGTGAGTCACAAGATGAGGAAAAGTATTTCTCTTCTCCAAGAATGGGAGAGGGAAACAGAAGAAGTATGGAGTCCCTCTCCACTCTGCCAAGGAGAGGAGTTGAGGTGGAGGCTCACCACCCTTAGTTCCCCACTAAGGAATCACTACCCAAGGCGATCACTAGGTGGCACTAGACTCCACAAAAACAAACTTGGCTAGTTCTTCATTGGGTACTCAGAAACAGAATTAAATTGTTTCCCTTTGTCCTATATTTGAAATTGTTACTACCTATCTTGACCAACATAAGTTTGGGGAAGAGAGGCAGGGAAATTGGAGGTTTCCGAGGAGGAGGATTTGAGAAGATTTCTTGATCAATATCCTGGCCTTCCATAAAGCCTGTCCTTTGATAGGCTGCTGGGTTTTTTTCTGGGTCCTTTGATTATTGTTAAAAATAATCTCTGTTGGAAATTTGCTGGTGCCCAAATGGTCACCTCTAATCTATGATGTTTACAATTTATAAAGTAATGAAGGTTGGCCTGCAGTGGAAGGAGCAATTGGGATCAAGTTAAAAACGTTGGATTTAACATCTGGCTCAGCTATTTGTAACATATATTATAAGTGTCACTTTGGACCTCAGTTTATTGACATAAAAATAAATATTTTGGACAAAATTATTTTTCAGTTCCCTTTTAGTTCCATATCTATCACACTGTGGAGTATTTTCATATCTTGGATTCCTAGTTTCAAAGATTCAGTAGAAGCAGGCATCAAATTCTAATTGGAAAAGTCAATCACTATTTTCTCAGAGTGAACATTTACACCTCAAAAATCTGAAAAAAACCCCATAAATCAGAGCTTGGTTTATTGTGATCTTAGTTGACTAGCCTCAAGAAAGTGATAATAATGCAGATTAAACTTAAATAGATTCCAGGGCAGCCAGGTTGTGCAATGGACAGAGCATCAGTCCTGAAGTCAGGAAGACTAGTTCAAATTCAGTCTCAGACTCTTACTAGTTATGTTACTCTGGGCAAAGCACAACAATGATTGCCTCAAAAAAATTAAGCAGATTAAGGAAGTTACCTCAAAGATCATTTATTCCATCAACCTCATTTTACAAATGAGGAAACTGAAGTGTAAGCAAAAGTCCATATCCTAAAGTAGTAATTGCACCTTTTCCCTATTGCTAAGATGAACATCTTTCTAAATTCTAGAATTTCTAAACTAGAAGGGACTTTAGATATTTTCTATTACAACCTTCCTCATTTTGCAAGTCAGAAAATTGAAACAATGTGACTAGGTACTGGGTCATGTGACACAACAGGTCACTGAATTTCTTCTCAACTTTAGGATTTTATAATTTCATGAAAAAAAAAAATGATGACCCAGAAAGCAATCTAGACAAAAAATGTATCTATACTCACAGTAGATGGGAAAATGGAATGACTTCTATTATCAAGTTGTCTTAGTTTGGTTTCTAGAATTTCTAATTCTAATTAATATCCAACAGGTTCAATATAGGAGGCCCCACTTCCTCCATCTCAGCTCTGTGTTCCTACTTCTTTGATGAAGGTCAAAAGGTCCTTCTAGACCGGATCTACAACAGACCCAATGATTCCATCAGTGAAATCTGGACACAGCCTCAGGTCACAGGTGAGAGGGATAGCCAGAGGATAAACTTTTACCTGATTGGTTTTCATTACAACATGATTTCTTTTCAAATCGTTCTTCAGCATGAATTAGGGAATCTGTAAATTTTTTTTGTGTCTTTACAATCTGGTGAAACCTAGAGACCTTTATCAGAATGATTCTTTTAAAGATACAAAATATAAAATTCATAAGAGGACAAAGGAAACTAAAAACATTAGAAACTAGTCCAATTGGAAATTCAAGTTCATAGACCCTAGGTTGAGACTCCCTGGTTCAGGACAGTTATTTTAGGGAAATACATAACTGGAAAAGGCAATATTGGCCTAGGTGGTCCTTAAAGAATTTCTTAGAGGAGGAAAAGAATTGGTCTAAAGAAATTGATTTAGATATACAAATAACTCATCAACCAACTTGTATTCTAAAAGATATATAAGATGGAAACAAAGGCAGGTATTAGAAGAGGAATACAAAAGAGCAGGAATAGTAAGAGCAGTTAGCTGGAGATGGCAAGGTTTAAGGACAATAAAATGACTTCTGGGGTGGCATTTGGTTTGTTATTTGTTATTATGGTTTTTTTAATTGAGGAAAATGGAGAACCAAAGAGAGATCAAATTTGTAGTTCAGATAGGTAGAGAGATGATAATGGACAATAGAGCAAAAGCAGGGCTGTCCAGTTCATATTTTGTTTCTAATTTCTCTTTTAAGGAGAATAATCTTAAACTCCTTGAAAGAAAAAAAATGACTGAAAGAACTGATATTCTAGATAAGTAGATTTATAGTAAGAGTTCACCTAATTACCCTTGATGAATTGTACATCATGGAAAATCTGACAGATATATGATTGCTGAGTCACTGTCAGTGAGCTCGGAGTGATGATAAGGAATAAAAGACATACAACTGGCATCTCAATTTCCAACAATAGGAAGAAAATGAAATCAGCAGTCTATAATCCAGTTAACTTGATTGACTTCAATTCCAAGAAAAGTTCCAATTATATATATATATATATATATATATATATTCCAATATGTATATACATATATATATATATATATGTATGTATTTAGAAGATATGACTAGTAAATTTCTTGGGAGAAATCAGTAATAGCAAAGATTCAGTATGATTTCATCAAAAATAGGTCATGCTTGACTAATCTCACTCGGTATTTTTAACAAGTTTACTGATACACAATGCTATAGATATAGCTCATCTGGATTTAACTGAAGCATTTGATAGTGTCTCTCTGGACTCATGTCTAAATGATAATATAATGAAGTAGATTCAGAGCTGGGTGAATGATCAGACCAAAAGAATAGATCAGAACAAAAGGGAAAAAATACCCCCTTGAATTAAATACCCTAAACTAAGAAATGCTTTGAGAAATCCTTTAGTCAAAAGGAAAGAAGTTATAGTGAAGTACTCCAGTGATCTGTGCTTATTTCTTTTTTGTTTAACATTTTAATCAGTGATTTAAATATGGATATAAATGATAAACTTAGCACATTTGCAGATGTTGCAAAGCTGGAAGGGTTAACTAATTAATTGGGTGAGAGAATCAGTTCAAAAAAGAATCTTGACAAGTTAGAACATGGGATCAAAGCAAATAAAATGAAATTTCTTTTTTTATATTTTTATTAAAATTTTTATTTATTTTGAGTTTTACAATTTTTTCCCCCAATCTTACTTCCCTCCCCTCACAAAAAGAAATTTATCAGTCTTTACTTTGAAAATGAAATGAAATTTCATAGGGATAAATGTTAAGTTGTATCTGAGTCCTTTCAAAGCAGTTTTAAATGGAAAATTTAGGCTGGTCTAATATTGTTTAAACAATTGGACTAGGTGGTATGTACTTTGTTTAGTGACCCGTCAAGATGGCATAGCTCCAGGGTAGGAAGGCAAAGCTGAGAATCAATGGGAAATGAACAACTAACTTTATGGTACAGGGATGAAATGAAATATTACTATGTTGAAAGAAATGATGACTATGAGAAATTTAGATAACCACAAGAAAATTTATGTGAAGTAATTAATATCAAAGTAAACAATCAAAAAAGATTATATACAATAATTGCAAGATTGTTAAACAAGAGGAAAAACAGAAAAATGAAATGGAATGCTGCATAATTCTAATTATCAAACTTGTCCCTGAAAAAGCTTTGAGAAAATACAGGTCCCTACCCTTCTTAAAGAGGTGGGGAATTAGGTTTATGGAATATTATACATTTTACATATTATATATTTTACATATTATATATATATATAACAAATACTGTTGATGAATTGGGTTTTCTGAATAATTTTTCCTCTTTATAAATATTTTCTATAAGGGACAATTCTCTGGTTAGGAGAAGGGAAGGAAAGATATTCAGAAATGGAGGTAATGCAAAAATAAAAGAAAGCAAAATTCCCTGCTCACTTTTCAAAGATGCCATAGAGAAAGTTTATGTTTGGACAAAATATTTAGATAAAATGACCTCCTAGGTCTCTTCTAATCCTGATATTCTGTGATTTCAAGAGGCTAACATGCCTTATAAGGGATGAGAAGTGGTGAGAAACCACAAGATTAGAAATGAAGTCTTTGAACCCTCAGTTCAATATTCCATGAGGACATGTGCCAGTGTGTTAGAGCATTCAGAGAATGTGCTTGTGATTCTACAGTTCAGTGGAGGGAAGACATGATTTAGATAAGCCTTGTAGAGATAACTAAAAAATCCTATTGATGTTAGTTTTTTCCTTTGTCCTTCTGTTGGAACACAGATGTGTCTGAGGTTTGGGAATTCATAACACTTATAGTTTTATAATGTTGTTGCACTATTGACAAAGTCTGAGAAATCAGCAGAAGGGGAAAAAAATCCTCTTGATTATCTTCTCACCCAGGCAATTCCAACAATCCAAAGAGATGAAGCAATAATACCAGACAATGTGGTATAGTATAAGGAGTATTACCGCTGAGAACAGAAGATCTGGGTCCAAATCCCAACTCTGGCACTTACTACCTTTGTGATTCTAGGTAAATCCCTTAACCTTGTAAGGTCTGATTCTTCATATTAAAATGGAGGAGCTGGGCAAGATGACCTCTAACTTCCCTTAAAGCTCTAAATCTTGCATCCTAAGATATTTTAGAGGAAGTACAACTACTGGCATAAAATTAGAGAACTTGAGAATTGGATGGAAGGTCAGTGACTTCTTTAGTCCAATTCACAGACTAAAAGAATCTCATCTATAACATAACCAGATAGGGGGTGTCCAGCCTCCATTTGAAGGTTTCCAGGAAGGGGAAGCCATCACTTCTGTAGAAAGCCTACTTCACTCTTGGACAACTATCATTGTTAGGAAGATTTTCCTGAGAGCAAACCTTAAATGACCTCTTTATGACTTCTACCCATTTCTCCTCATTCTGCCCTGCCCTCTGAGGTCCAACGGAGGGGGTATGATTCCTCTGACAAAAAATCTTTAGAATATTTGAAGGTATCCCTCCTGTCCTCACTCCACCTCAGACTTTCTTCTCTAAAATTAAACATCTTTAGCTCCTAAGACCAATCCTCATATGACCTGGATATAAGGCGCTTCACCATCCTGAGTGCAGTCCTCTCTATCCTCACCAATCTATCAACAATCCTCTTAAGCTGTGGCATTTAGCTATGAACCATATTCCATATCATGCTGTCAGAGTTCAGTGGGACTCTGGGTTCAGTCATTTTTTCAGTTTCCGATTCTTGGTGACCCCATTTGGGGTTTTCTTGGCAAAGATGCTGTAGTGATTTGCCATTTCTTTCTCCAGCTCATTTCACAGATGAGAAACTGAGGCAAACACTGTTCAGTGACTTGCCCAAGGACATATAAGTATCTGAGGTCAGATCTCAACTCAGTTCTTCCTAACTTCATGTCCAACTACCATATTTCCAAAAACAATTCCTCTCTTAATCAGACCAAGATTTTATCTGCCTTTTTGAATAACTCATCGTACAATTTATATTGAGCTTACAGTTCACTAAAATCCCCAAATTTTGTTCAGAATAATTACTCCCTTTATACCTCTTCCCTTTATATTTGTACTCAGGTTTAAAATTACATTTATCCTTATTAAATTTTACTTTATTAAATTTAACTCAATGATCTAGCCTATCAAGATCCTTTTGAAACCTGACTCTGCTTTCCAGTGGGTTTAACTATCCCAGGATTTGGATATGATAGACATGATAATAACATAGTACTTTATGGTTTGTCAGTATTATCTTATTTGATACTCAGAACAATCCTGGAAGGTAAGTGCTATTATTACAGCCATTTTACATATGAGGAGAGTAAGACAGGGTTAAGTAACTTGCCCAGAGTCTCCCAGGTGATGTGGGTATAAGGTTGGATTTAAACTCAAGTCCTACTGACTAGAAGTCTTATACTCTACCTACTGATCTACTCAGCTGCCATTTGTTTCAATTGCAAATTTGATAAATACAATCTCTATATCTTTATTAAAGTCACTAACTCAGTTTTTTTAGAGTTGTACAATTCTCCATTCTGAAGAAATCAAAACTCATTCTGGTAGACACTTCCATAACTCAATTGTTACATAAAAATAAATATTGAAAATATGACATGGATATTGAAAGGACTTCTCCCACAAGTCTTAAAGAGTTTATGGAAAATATTTCCATTAAAATGGAGAAATGTACGTAGTGTTTTGCTATAACAAAGAATTTTTCCATTCATTATTTCATTTGATCTCTACTATAGGCATATTATATGAAAAAGTAAAAGAGTGAGGTGGGGGGAATAATGGAATTAGAATTAGAGGATCCAAGTTTGAATCTCAATTCTACCATTCACAATCTACATCTTTTCATCTTCTGGTTATTTCATTTGTCTCAATTATAAAATATGAGCATTGGGTTAGATGACTTTTGAGACCACTTGTAGCTCTAAATCTAATGATTCAGTGTTAATATAAAAGAAGTGCAAAACTGGAAATCAGAAGGCCTGGTGAAAATTGTCTCTGTAAGAAAGATATGTGGACTTGGGAAGTCCATTTTTTCTCTGACCCTCAGTTTCCTCAGTTGTAAAATGAGAATCATAATCGTGCCCACCTTAAAGAGTTGTTAGGAAGCCTGAATATAATGAGTGCAAATGGTTTTGTAACCAAAAAGATAACAAAGTTTTACACCTGTTAGTATGAATTTCCAGATGAGGAATTCAAATACAGTCAGTTGCAGTGACATCACAACGATGGATAGGGAAATGGACTGGGAGTCAAGATGGCCCAGGTTCAAATCTTGCTTTGTACACTTGAATTTCATTTAATTTCTCTGTGCCTCAGTTTCCTCATCAATAAAATGAACACATGAGCTTCTACAATCCCTACTAGCTCTAAATCTATGATCCTACGAGTAATTGGCAAAGTCAGAATTAGGACTCTAGCCTGAGTGTTCCTTCCATGGTCACAAAAGGTGTCAGCAATAGACCCAAAAAGGAAGGCACCTAGAGCCCTCCTTACCCTCCCAGGGGGATGTTTCTGATTCATCATTGTGAGACCTTCAGTCAGTCAAGTCAATCAATAGTGTATCTTAAGCACTTCCAGTGCAGTGGGCACTATATTAGGTGCTGGCTATACAAAGGGAAAAATAAAAGAATCTTAGCCCTCCGGGACCTTACATTCTATCAACTTTGTCTCTTGCAGGTGAACGATATGGTTCCAAAAAGAGTGTGATTGTCCTCACCAGCAGCATGACTGCAGGTGCTGCAGAGGAATTTGTGTATATTATGCAAGGACTCGGGAGGGCTTTGGTCATTGGGGAAGTAACCAGCGGTAGCTGTCAACCTCCCCAGACTTACCATGTGGATGACACTGACCTCTACATCACCATTCCTACTGCTCGATCCATTGGCTTTGAAAACAAACCCTCCTGGGAGGGAATAGGAGTGACCCCTCATGTGGAAGTTCCAGCTGACCAAGCCCTGCGTAAAGCCAAGGAGATGTTTACCCATCATTTGCAGAGGGCAAAATAAGCCTCCTGGCCTGGTAGAAGCCATGTAAATGTCCTCTTAGATTAAAATTGTCCTAAAATTTATCAATATACAAAAAGAAGGTCTGTGCCTAGATATTATATAACTATATAAACTCTACTCATAAAGACTAAGACTGAACGATATGAATACATCTGGTAGAGCTTGGTTTTGCTTATCTTTCTATAGCACTTGATCAACTTGTCCAACCCAATCACTTCCCCACTCCTCTACAGTACCACTGACGACAGATCATCAACTCCAACTTGAATACTTCCATTGATGAGCAATTCATTACTTGTAATAGTAAATAATTATCTCACTTTTTGTCTTGCTCTTAGAAAATTCTTTCTTCCAAAGAGTTGAATTCTTCCACTATCTTCCTGCTATGGATTAATTCTAGTTATACCCAATGGAGTGCTTCAAAATCTTTCTAATCCCTCTAATCCCTCTTTCCCTAGGGAATCTGTGGTAGTGATTTTCATTTTCTTTGTTAATTACTTAAGGCAATGTGGTTTGATAACAAGAATAACAGATTTGGGACCAAAGGAACTAGGATCAAATCTAGGCTTTACCAATATAGTTTTGGGGAAATCG
This sequence comes from Macrotis lagotis, assembly GCF_037893015.1. NCBI lineage: Eukaryota > Metazoa > Chordata > Mammalia > Peramelemorphia > Peramelidae > Macrotis > Macrotis lagotis. The sequence continues at coordinate 70,723,318 of NC_133661.1, read as the reverse complement.
CTTAATTGCTACAGGTACCAGTTGCCTTGGGTATAAAAAGAGGGACAGGACTAGGTCAACATTCTGGATTTAAATCTAATCTAAATCTAATTTAATTCTAATCTAAAAGTAAATAGGTGAAACCTTTTCCTTTAATAAGTTTTTATTTAAGCTACTTTTTAAGGGGCAGCTAGGTGGCATAGTGGATAAAGCACTGGCCTTGGAGTCAGGAGTGCCTGGGTTCAAATCCGGACTCAGACGCTTAATAATTACCTAGCTGTGTGGCCTTGGGCAAGCCACTTAACCCCGTTTGCCTTGCAAAAAAAAGAAAGAAACCTAAAAAAAAACCAGATAGTTTTTAGAATCCTCTCCATCCTGGTTGCTCTTTTCTAGACATGTTCCAGTTTTTAATCATCCTTCCTTAAAATATGGAACAAGAACCAAGATCAGAATTCCAAGTATAGTCTGACAAGGTCAAGATAATTTCAGAAGTGATTCATGGCACCTACAGAATTTCTACATTCACTACAACCCCAAGTTTTCCAATAAAAATCTAAAAATCCTCTGTAAAGCCAAAATGAAAACTAAGGAGTTTCTTCTTTTTTTTTATTTTTCCAATTTAAAATATTTATTTTCTCTCCCTTCCACATCTCCCCTTCAAAAAAAAAAGAAAGAAAGAAAAACAAAACCATTATAACAAATATGCACAGTCAAGCAAAATGAATTTCTACCTTGGTCATGTCCAAAAATGTACGTGTCATTCTATACACTGAATCCATCACCCCCTATCAAGGATGGGCAGCCTTCATGATCAGGCATGAGCATTAATCTTAGTTCTTCAAAGTTGTTTGTTTTAACAATGTTATTCCAGTAGAAACTGCTGAATTTTTCATGCCAATTGACCACAACTGTTCATTCCTCTGCTTCTGGGATAATACAAGCAAAGGTTTGTCAGATAATATCACCAAGGGAAAGAGAAGAAAGGAAAGGAGAGGAGAAGAGAGAAAAGTTTTGAAAAAGGACATGAGATACATTCGACTTAAACTAAGGAAGTGGTTAGGGAAAAATATTTTGTTCTCATTTATAAGTTTATTATCTTTTCCCTCTCAGAGACAGGTAATGAAGCTGGCAGAGATCTCCCCTTTCTAAATGGAATGCAGGGAAGCACAGGAGTAGCCTATTCCCAGCTCCAGACACTCAGTGAATTGCTTTCTTATAAAGGATGAGTCCTCAGTCTATTTAATAGCATCATGGCCTTTAACTCAATAGTGTCAAACTCAAATAAAAAGGGGATCACTAAAACAAACACTAAACCAAAGTCATTTATTGACTTTTTTAAAAATTGATATCAAACCAGTGAAACCAAGATTAAAAAGAAGACAAATAGTTGGGAAATTTTTTATAACTAGTGTTTCTAGCTAAGGACTCATTTCTAAAATATATAGAGAACTGAGTCAAATTTATAAAAATACAAGTCATTCCCCAATTGATAAATGGTCAAAGGAAATAAAAAGGCTATTCTCATATGAAGAAATTAAAGCTATCTATAATCATATAAAAAATGTTCTAGATCATTGGAGAAATGCAAATTAAAACAACTCTGATGTACCACTTCATACCTATAAGATTTATCAAGATGTCTAAAAAAGAAAAATGTTCAATATTGGGAGGAGATGTGGGGAAAAATAGGACATTAGTTGGTGACATTGTGAATTGATCCAATCTTTCTGCAGAGCATTTTGGAATTATGCCCAAAGGACAATAAAATTGTGCATTCCCTTTGATATACAATACCACTTCTGGGTCTGTATCTCAAAAATCATAAAAAAGGGCAAAAATCCACATGTACAAAAATATTTATAGCACCTCTTTTGTAATAGCAAAGAATTAGAAATTGAGAGGGCTGCCCATCAATTGGGAAATGACTGAGCAAATGGTGACATATGAATGTGATGGAACACTATTGTTCTATAAGAAATCATGTGGAGTGTACTTCAGGATAGCATGGAAAGACTTGCATGCACTGATGCTGAATGAAGTAAGCAAAAGCAGAAGCACATTATAAATACTAATAATTGGGTGAAAATCAACTATGATGAACTTGTTAATGTTAATAGTACAATCATCAAAGACAAGTCTAAAAGTCTTGTGATGAAAAATACTATCCATATCCAGAGAAGGAACTGTGGAGTTTAAATGCAGACTAAAGCTTACTGTATTCAATTTTTAAAAGTTGTTTTATGTATTATGTTTTTTCTCACTAATGTTTTTTCCCATTTTGATTTGATTCTTTTCTCACAGATCTATGTTTAGCATAGTTATACATGTTGAGCCTCTATTAGATTGCTTCCTGTCAGGGGGAGGAGTGAGGGAAGGGAGGGAGGAAGAAAATGTGGAACTCAAAACCTTGAGATAAAATGATTGTTGAAAACTATCATAGTATGTAGTTGGAAAAAGAAATAAAATATTTTGTAAAAAACAGATATTAGTATTATCTATCTTTTTATTTTGTATATGTATTTATTTTATTTATTTTAAAAATATTTCCTCATTACATCTTTTTTTTTTAGGATTTTGCAAGGCAAATGCGGTTAAGTGGCTTGCCCAAGGCCACACAGCTAGGTAATTATTAAGTTTCTGAGACCGGATTTGAACCCAGGTACTCCTGACTCCAAGGCCAGTGGCTTATCCACTACACCACCTAGCCACCCTCCCCATTACATATTAATCTGGTTTCCTGTACACCAGACACCTCTTCATCTGTTCCATGAACAGAGAATGAGAAGCTTTCTCAGATGTTTTACTGAAGTTTACCATTTTCTTCTCATCTACCAGGATACTTATTCCATCTGAAAAGGAGATGAAGTTAGTCCGACCTGGTCTGCTCTTGATAATTGCATGCTGATTTTTTTCCCTTTCTAAATGTCCATAACCACTCCCTTAATACTATTTTGTAGGATTTTGTCTAGAATTGAGGTCAACTTTGTCAATCTACAAGTTAGAAACTCCACCTCTCCTCTTTTGTGAAAATTGGAACATGAACCCACCGTCTGTGATCTATAGCACTCTGCCTTTCTCCATCATCCCTTTTTCCATAAAGGATTTAATACCTTTAAACAGAAGAATAGTCTAGTGGACAGAGTGATGAACTTGGACTCAGGAGACCTGGACTTGAATCCCATCTCAGGTAATTTTTATTTCTCAGATCCTCAGTTTCTTCATCTGTAAAATTAGGAAGATAATATTTAGAACACCTTTCTCAACATATTATTGTAAGAAAATCACTTTGTGCTGTATATAGGATAAGGGAGAGCCTTGGCTTGCCACTTCATTGATATGGAAAACTCCTTCTGCTCACATACAGCAGGACCTTCTCTATAACTTGTAGTCTTAGATAGTAATCTACAGCACAAAAGGAATAAGCAAATTGACCATGGTCACACAATCAGAGGAAGGACTTGAACTCAGGTCTATATAGTCCAGAGACCAGTTCTATATCCATTATGTCTTACTATTTCTCCTATGTGAAGAGGAATTATTACTAAAAATTACTGATACCCATTTCTTCCTATATTCCAGAAGGTGTATAATCTAAACCTCGTGACTTGATCAAATTGAGTTAAATCTTATCTGGTCCGTTCCTCTTTCCCTCTGAGTTTCCACCATCTGATAGCAATTTTTGTTCTATCCTTTTCAAAAGAGAGATCATTTTCCTTTTGAAAGAAAATAGGAGCAAATAATATTAGTTCAATCTTCTGATCACTGTACCTTTAAACTACTAACTACCCTGAGCAGAGGTTCTATCTCTTCTTTGGATTCTTCTTGATTCAGCAATAGTTAAAAATCAGTTGTCCTTTTAGCATTCACAGTCTAGTTGTTCTGATCTTTACCACTCCTGAAATAATTCTATGCAATAGGCATTTTGTTCATCCCAAGATTCTGGTCCCTGATTATACTTTTTATGGTATAAACCATTATATATGTGTAAATATACATACATATGGATGTATATGTGGATATATAGCATATGTGTATACATATATAAATGTAGGCATACATTTTATATGTAGTGTCTATGTATAAATTATATATACATATGATATCAATTATATGCCTTGTTTGTGCATTCATGTATATGTATATATGTACATATTATATATAATATATATATATATATAATGTCTTGAAAATCTTGAATTTGTCCATGAAGTTCCTATGAGGGAATAGTCTCTTTAAACTTTAAACTACTCCTCCCTCCTTTCCCCTCCTCTCCACTCACACTCATTTCTAACTGGGTGTTCAGAATCTTATTATAAAGAATTTTCTCTCCTTCTTGGGCTGACTTCCCTTTCAAAATACTGGTCCATGAGATCCTGCCCATGCTTTCTCTGAACCCTACTCTATTTGCCCAATGAGAATGCCATATGTAAAGCCCTAGGTAACATTAATGTGCTATGGAAATCCAGCTATGTGTGGGAAGAACCAGTCACTGTTCTAAACAACAGGGACCACAAAGGGAAATCAATATTAATCAAAACCAAGACCATCAATGTGCATCCTTGTTATGTGTTTAATAACTATATCCTTATAACTCAAGTAAATGGGTTCTTTTATAGCCCTTGCTCACAAATCATTTGTAGACTTAGTCTGGCTTCTGGTTCCTCCTACAAGAGCCTCTAAGGTCCCTTTCAGCTCAAAGCTCTATGATCCCATAATTTCCCAGCAAACCATACTCACTCTCTTAGCACAAAGAAAGCATCATGGTAGTTCTTTATTGAAAAATAGATAATAATGACATAGCATTTCTAAGTGTAATTTGGCATCTATGCATTTGGGGATTTGAATTTTATTGACAGAAATCATTACTAGATGAGAATCTCAGCAGAGGATAGAATACTATCCGAATAAAAGATATTTGGGAATATTTGAGAACCAAATAGAGGAAATTAAATATGATTAAAAGTAGATTTTTCATTCTTTATATTTGAATCCCAGGGCACAGAATAGATGCTTAATATATGTTGATTTTCATGTCAAAAAGTGAACATTTTACAATGATAACATTATAGTTATTATATAAAATAATTGCCATTCAAGCATTTTGATGTGGCATTGTTTCATATTTAACATTTTAGACAAGGAAAACTATAACTAACATCAATCTGTCTCCCACAAGCCTTATTTCCATTGTAAGGAACAGAGTTTTGTCCGAGGTCATTTTAAAAATACTCTTCTACAATGTATGTCAATATTATTCTGATTTTTACATCATCCCTATATCCTGTTTTGTGTCTGTTTATTCCCTCCCTCTCCAAGTTTGTGGAATAAATAAAGGTTTCATATGCGAACCTACAATGCTATCCAAATATCTCCTTTTTATTTGCCATTCATTCATTAAATGCCCATTAATAATCTTCTATAAACAAGTTACTAGGTTTTATGTTATGGCAAGTAGGTAGCACAGGAGTCAAAAAGGCTTCTTCATGAATTCATGTCTAGTCTCAGATACTTGCTAATTGAGTGAGTCTGGACAAGTCACAGAATTCTTTTTCCCTCAGTTTCTGCATTTGTAAAATAAACTAGAGAATTGGAACCAGCCGTTCCAATATCTTTGCCATGAAAACCCCAAATGGAGTCATGAAGAATTAGACCCAACTAAGAATGACTTAACAAAACAACAAAGGTTTTATTCTAAAATTATATGAATAAGATCAATCTGATCCTGATTTCAAGGAGCTTACAAGCTATTAAGGGCAATGAGACGCATACCTCAATATCTATAATACAAAAAGTAAACATGTGCATAAGAAAGATTCATACAAAGTATTGAAAGATTGGAGAATGGAGAAGGAAATTTTCAACTGGAAAAGGAATTTCTCCTGAGATGGTTCTTGAAAACTTCAACTAGTTGGACACTGGAGAGGGGGGATATCCACTGCAGTAGTAGAGAAGTAAATGTGAGTTAACGAAGGGAGATGGAAGAGGACACGACAAGAACAGAAGAAGAAGAATCCAGTTTTGCTGGAACTCAAGTCAATTTATTAAGCACAGCCATGTACTAAGCACTCTTCTAAAGTTCTGGGAATACAATAAAAGAAAAAAAAAACAAGAAGTTCATAAAGAGTAAATAGCATGACCCTAAGCTGAAAAGATGGATTGTAATGTGAAAGGAATTAAATACCGTTCTTAAAGGTTTGTGATTTCTTCAAGTAGACAATAGATAGCTATTGAAGGTTCATCTAAGAAGAAATATAATTGATCTTTGTTTTAAGTTTGGGGAGGGTAACATCTTACTCATTTAGATCCAGAGTTAGCAGAAATATCAGCAGTTTTCTCAAAAACACTACTCCCCAATTTTACAAATAATGAAATTGAGCAAGGAGATTGTGATTTTGCTAAGGTCACACAGGGAGCATCAGAAATTGAATTTGAACCCAAGTTCTCTTATTCTCAAAACAGTGCTCTCTCTGTTATACTATGTATCTAAGACTATACAAAGGATATATGATTTCCACATTTAAGGAACTTTACTCTCCATGTGAGAAATCCATCTATTTATGGCGACTAAAGCCTGTCTATGAATTAGTAAATAAGTCTTAGGTAGTTAACTGAGAAAAGGAGAGGTTAAGTGACTTGCCTAGAGTTGCTGTTCAGTATTAAGTATCTTTCATAGTCTGGCTTTGGAAGCAGATAGTCAGAAAGCATTTATTAAGCACTATTATGTTCCAGGCACTGTACTAAGTTCTTCAGATACAAAGAAAGGCAAAAGACAGTCTTTGCTCTCAAAAAGCAAACCCACGAGAGTGAGAAGACATAAGAATTGCCTATCTAATATCTAATCAGGAAATCTGGGTAAGAAGTTTTGTCAGAACTTTGGGCAGAAGTACAAAAGTGACTTGACTGTATTCAAGAGCACTCAGAGACAGACTTACTGCTTTAACAGAAATAGCTGATCTTTGCTCTCTTCTAATTAAAGGCATTTTTATCCAAAATGGGTCAAATACACAGTAGCCACTTTTTAAACTGATCCAAAGAATAATTTGCACCACACTCATCCAAACTCAGCTACTGTAAGAGCAGATAACGGGTTGAATGTTTGCTTATGGCCCCATTTGATTTGTGAATATGATGACATTATAAGAGTAAGAAACTGTTGGTCACGTTCACAGCAGGTCAAATGAAAATGTAAAACATTCAAACATAGTAGTCATTGGCTACTGAATAGACCATAACATCAAACTAACCACAAGATTATAGGATTTTGAGCTAAGAGACTTTAGAAATCATCTACTCCAGCCTTCTCATTTTACATTTGAGGAAACTGAGACCCAAAGAAGTTTACCTCTAGTCACACATGTAGTTAATAGCAGAGCCAGGATTCTAATCTTCAACCTGACTCTCAATATAGGAGTTGTGTTATTACCCCAAGTTTCTTTTGAATTCACTTTAAAAAAAACCTTCAATTGACATTATTGAGTCAACATTTATATGAATAGTTTGGTGACTCTTAATTGCGCTTTGCTAGGCTGCTCTTCAAAGTTTTCATCAATTTAAAGTTCCATCAAGAATGTGCCTGTTTCCCACAACCCTACACCATTAGTTGTCATAAGTGATTATTGACTTAAAGGACCATGTATGTAGAAAGGTATCAAGTAATTGTGGTTAGAGGCACTGACCTTGAGCCAGAAAGACTTGAGTTCAAATCCTCCCTCAAAATAATGTAGTTGAATGACTATGAACAAGTCATTTAAGTTCATAGTACCCCCAGGGAGCTCTCAAAGAATAAGCTGAAGTATGAAATACTGAACAGCTTTGTTGGGGTTTACACACCAAGAAGTTCAACCCTAACCCCCCCCTTGCCCTGACAAAAAAAAATACTATCTTAAGATTGCCTTGATTTTTCATTTCTCTGATAATTAAGGAATTTGAAGAGCATTGCTTGAACTTTATAGTACAGATATGGGTAAAAGAAGAATTCAGAACCACTTTAATAGAAATTGGAAAAATTGGTACCAACTTACACATCCAGTTGGAATTGTCAAATAAATAATAGTACATTTATGAAATAAAATATTAAGACATCATGAAAATGACTGATATTAAGAGGTCATGGAAAGTATGGAAGGATATATGCCATTATCCAAAGACTAGGAGAATAACATAACACATTACCAATAGTTATTTAGCTAGCTAGCACTATGTGTGTGTGTGTATGTGTGCACATATAATTACAAAAAAAAAAACAAAAGCAGTGGGGTTTACTAATTAATCAGTCAAAAAACTTTTTTAAAGTTCCTACTATGTGCAAGGTGCTATATAGACAAGGTCCTAGAAATACAAATCACAAAAATGTGATGTTTCTTGTCCTTTGAGAGTTTATACTATTGGGAGATGCAATATATTCATAGATAAATAAATAATGGAAACCCAACCACATGGATTGAACAGAGCAGGAACCTAAGGGAAGAGTCATAGAAAGAGAAAGTTTGTTTTGAGATGATGAGACTTTCCCTTTGTTGCCTGTTGAGCAGGTGAAATAATTAAATATCAGAAATGAGATTTGCATCCTGGAAGCCAATATTTGAGCAATTAATATCACCCTGACTCCCTGGGCAGTGAGAAGAATTTTCATGGAATTTCTTTTTCATGGATTGATTAGACACTCTATCTTGTGGGCTGCAGATTATGTCAAGACAATTTTAGATGCTATCTCTAAGATTTAAGGGCAGAGCATCTTGTCCTATCCCTGTCTGGACCATCATACTATTCTGAACACATGAACACATCAGTAATCCTGAGGTTAGATTCTGGACTTCATCTTTATATTTGTTATTTGACAATTTTTTCTCTTGATCTTAGGTCAAAAATTCTTAGTTTATTACATTCAAAGCTGGATAGAACCTTAGAGGTCATCAAGTCCAATAACATTTTAGAAATGAGGAAACTAAGGTTGAGAAAGATTGAATGGCCTCCCTTGGTTTACATAGCTAACAAATGTCTAGGCCCAAATTGGAATCCAGGTCTTCCTGGCCCTAAAGTTGATGATCTTTCCACTATTCCATGTAGCCTGTATAAACAAGTATCTATTCTAAGATGGTTGTATCAAGGCTTGGAGATCTTGAAAATTCAAGCAATTTAGAGGATTTAGATTATTTTGGTTGACACATGGCCCAGGGAGATGTTCACAGAAACTTCTCCAGTACTCATAAAAATTACTATAATAGGAGAATAGGCCCAAACTTGACCCATTTTGCCTGAAGACAGTGCAGAGCTGAGTTGAATGGCTGAAGAATGCTTACTGGATAGTTCCACAAACCTCATTATATTTTGTTGAAATTTGTCAGCCTCCTGAGAGACATTAAAAGTAGTTATAAATTGATTAATTCAGTTTTAAGTTGTTCTGTCAATAAATGTAAGTCATTTGAGACCTTTAGCAATTCTTCTGAATGCAGAAAATAAGTAACTTCCCATGCGTGATTCATATTGTACACTGAGTACTTTTCCATTCTACTTCTGGGTAGATCCTTAAGCTATAAGTATATGGTCCACAGGGGAAGAATAACTCCTCTTCATTAGAGGCTAGTTTCCTGCTCTGAACTTGATTTGGGTCACATCCATGGGCCCAGAATAAAAAGGTCCATAAGAGAAGAAAGGAAAGACATGACCACACCAATCCCTTGGGCCCATTTAACTGGAAAATAAATATAAAGCAATTTGAAATGGAGGGAATCATTGGAAAAGGTGTCACTTGAACTGAGTCTTGAAAGAATTCCAAGGGGTGTAGGTGAGGAGGGAGAACATTCCAAGAATGAGCTGTAGCCTGTGAGAAAGGCTTGGAAGTAGGAAATGGAATGTCATATATGGGTAACAAACCATATGTAAGCCAGTTTGGCTGGCATTCAGAGTGTACAAAGGAGGAGTAATGTGTAATCAGTCTGCAAAGAGAGTCTGGGGCCAAATTATTATAAAGATGCTAAATGTCAGTCAGAAGAGTTTGAAGTTAATATGTATACAGAATGAATTGGAAAAGGATGAAGAGCAAATGTTGGACATTTCTGTTTATATTGTGTGAAATTGGTTTAGATGCCAGGGAAAATGCATACTATGAAATTATTGTTTTGCTGCTTGGTCAAAATGTAAACCTCAATTTAAGATTATATTTTGAAAGTTTGTATATTATTTGTTCATTAATATTAGTTGTGGATGGTGAGGTATTATTTTTAGCAGAATGGAACAAATAATTTTATTCAGAATTGTCTAACTAGCCAATGTTTGCTTACATAGCCTTTGGGTCCTGCCAAATGGACAAGAATTTGATGATAGGAATATTTCAGCCATCATGCACATTCTTTTCCATTTTTAAAAAATACATCTGAGCTACAAACGCAGCAACCACAAATACTAGCTGTGGAATAACTGGTTGGTTCTGGCCAAGTACTATTCTGGGTCATTAATGCAGATTTCAGCCAATGAATACTAGAGGCTTGGTAGCATAATGGACAGATAGAACACTAGGCCTAGAGTCTGAAAGATCTGAAAGATCCAAATTTAACCTTAATTACTTACTAGTTTTGTTACCCCAGGGCAGATCACTTCTTCTCTGTCTGCCTCAGTTTCCTTGTATTTAAAAATGAGGAAAATTATCAGAGTTGTTAAAAGGATCAATTGAGATAATTTTAAGGCTCTTTGATACTGTACCTGTTACATCATATTCCCTTGCCTTCCTTCCACAAATGTCTGTACTAAACACACTTCTATTCAGTTTATACTTGGAAAGATGGAAATCTGGAAGTCTCAGCATGTGTTAAAAATATGAAAATAAGGGACAGCTAGGTGGCACAGGAATCAGGAGGACTTGAGTTCAAATGCAGCCTCAGACATTTGATGCTTCCTACTTGTCTCTGGACAAATCACATAACTCTAATTGCTTTGTCAAAAAAAATTCTGAAAAATATAGAGAGAAGGAACTAGAATTTTGTAGTTGTAGAGTTTTGTAACATGAACCCCTTTGACAGTTTGGGAAAACTATGGACCACTATTCTGAATAATGTTTTTAGGGGCAGCTAGGTGGTGCAGTGGATAGAGCTCGGGCCCTGGAGTCAGGAGTACCTGAGTTCAAACCTGACCTCAGACACTTAATAATTACCTAGCTCTGTGGACTTGGGCAAGCCACTTAACCCAGTTTGCCTTGCAAAAAAAAAAAACCAAAAAAAATAATGTTTTTAAATGGTACCCTGGATAGAGTACTAGATCTGGAATCAGGAAGACCTGTGTTCAAATACGTTCTGAGACACATATTAACTGGGTGACTCTGAGAAAAATCACTTAGCTCATATATACCTCAGTTTCCTCATTTATAAAATGGGAATAATAAAAGTTCCTATTTCCCAGGGTTATGAAGTTCAAATGAGATAATATTTTTAAAGCACTTTCAAAGCTTACAATGCTACTTAAATGCCAATAATTAATATAATTATGAAATGTATAAAATGCACAAGATTACAAAAGCAACCAATTACATAGAAATACAGTTACAAATATATAGGTAATGCACAGTTATCAATATATACAATCATATGAGAAATTCATATATTCATACCTTCATGAAAAATTGTAAAAGGGGGGGGGGATAAGTTCATGAACACCAGATGAACAATTCCTGCTCCAGAGTGAGGTTAGGAAATATTTTTTGAGTCATGGGATGTCTGAAAAAACAGCAAAGGGAAATTCAGCAATAGTGATACTGAGAAACTACAGCTGTATAGAAAATCATTTGTCATATTTCCTTGGGGTAACCTAGTAAAATGGAAGGAAGAGTGACTTCTGAGTCAGATGATGGGTTACAGAATCCCAGATCACCCTAAAGTAATGCTTAGTCAACCTGCAAAGAGAGGCTGGAGTCAAATTAATATAAGGATGTTAAGGGACAGAAGAGTTTGAACTTAGTATGTACACAGACTGAATTGGAAAGGGATGGAGAGCAAATGTATTAGAGATTTCTGTTTATATTGTGTGAAATTGGTTTAGATGCTAGGGGAAATGTAGACGAGTGGGAAGAGGTCATCTTATCTAAACCTCACTTCACTAAAAATCCATTCTGTCATACCCACAATCCAACTTCTCTGGATCTTCTTACAAGCTATGTGACCTAGAATAAGTCATTTAATTTCTATGAATCTGAGTTTCCTTATCTGTGAGACAGAGATCATGATATTTCATTTTAATTCAGCAGAGGTTAATTAAACATATAGCACTACAGGCACTGGAGATAAAAAGGACAAGAACAAAATAGTCCCTACTTTTGCTTACATTTTCTCCAAAGGAAAACATTTAAGTTACTTACTTCGTAAGACTATGGCAAAGAAATCTCTTGACAAATTATTACCTAAATGAGAATGATTATTATTACTGAGAGTCAGGGTGACGTAGTGGATAATATGTTGGAGAGAATCAGGAAAATATGTATTTGACTCATGTGTTAGGTATTTATTAGCTGTATGATTTTAGGTATTCTCTCTCAGTCTCAGTTTCCTGGTCTGTTGAAATAGAGTTAAAGTTTCAGTTAGAGATAGGGATAGGATTAGGGATTTAGATACACTTAGGGATAAGGACTAATAATATTAATATAAAGAATTCCTGGAAGAGGAAACTCCCACCCCCAACACAGATTGGCCCTTCTACTATCTCTCTTAGAATGTTTCATAGAGCACTGAAAATTCAAGAGATTTACCTAGATTCCAACAGCTGGCATATGTCCCTTGCGGGTCCCATCCATTAGGGGTGGAGATAACAGCTGTAGTACTTACTTTACAAGATGTTTGTGAGAATCAAATGAAATCATGTTTCCAAAGCATTTTGCAAACATTAAAGGACTATAAAAATGGCAAGGTGACTTTCAACAGTCCTTTAGCAACCTTAAATAAAATAAACATAAGATAATTTCCCCCTTCCCCAAATTCAGGCTCCTTGAGAACAGGGACTAATTTTTACCTTTCTATGTATCTACAGGACTTGACATAACTTCTGATACATAGCAGATTAATAAATATTTGTTGACTGATTTCCTGACAAATTTATAGTTCTCATTAGTCAGCATCAGAACAAGCTGGGGATAAGATCATGGGAAGGAAGCAACAAGCAATCAACATGGAATTATGGTGAGTCCTTTCACACTGCATCAAGTGACACAGTGGAAAGAGCACTGGCCTTAGAGTTAGGAGGATGGGAGTTTGAATCCAACCCCAGATACTTGACACTCACTAGCTATGTGACCTTGGGCAAGTCACTTAACCCAGACTACCTCATATCCAGGGCCATCTCCAGCCATCCTGATTCACTGGACAGAGATGGCTCTGGAGGAGAGAGTAAGGATGGTGACTTAGCACAGCACCTCCTTCACTCAATCCAATTCATGTGTTTGTCACCTTCCCTGATGCCACGGTCTTCTTTGAGAATGAAGGACGAACATCATCACCATCCACAGAATAGAGGCAGAAGTTCAGAGAGATAGGGCAAAGATCACCCTTATTACATCTGGTCAAACTAGATCATACACTTCTCCTCATGTTCCCCTAAATCAAACCCTCCCTTCCTCCCCCCCAATCCTATTTATCTAGAAACTTCATTTGAAATTATGTAGAGCTTAGCATGGAATAAGGAGAGCCTGACCCCATTGCAAAGATAGGTCACTTCTCCCTTTGTACTTCTGCCCAAGCTGCCCAACATGTCTAGAATGCATACCCTCCTTTCTTCTGCCCCTTAGAATCTTCAGTTTCTTTTAAGGTTCACCTCAGGTGGATTCCCTCTTCTGATTGGAAGCCCTTCTGGTCTGAAATGATCTGGTATTTAATTAGCTGTATATACTTTGCCTATCCCCCCAAAAAAGATAATTTTAAAAACCTTTGGTTTTGTGCTTTCAGCAACTAACAAAATGTCTGCATGCAATGAAATCAAAAAGTATGGAACAGAATGGAATTGAATGGTACTAAGATTAAAAGAAGTTATTCCAGTAGGTGGTATGGCTGTGTTAGTCACTGAGCAATTATTGGACACCTGAGCAGCTAGTGAATAGAGCACCAGCCCTGGAGTCAGGAGGACCTGTGTTCAAATGCAGCATCAGACACTTAACACTTACTTGCTTTGACCTTGGGCAAGTCACTTAACTCTTATTGGCTCTCATGAAGAATCATCTCCTGTCCTCCTGACTTATATCTGGCCACTGGACCCAGATGGTTCCAGAGGAGAAAGTGAGGCTGGTGACTTAGCACAGTCCCCCCCTCACTCAACTCCAATTCATGTGGTTGTCATGACAACAACTTTCCTCCCCTCAAGGAACTCATATTTCCATGGGGGAGATGAGGAAGGAAGGCTAACATGCAAAGAACTATATATAAACAATATATAAACAAAATAATCTGTAAGTAATCTCAAAGCAAAAGTGCAAAGATAGAGGACTGGGAAAGCCTTCTTACAGAATGTTGGGCTGTAGTTTATACTCAAAGGAAGTCAGAAAAATCAGGAAGCCAAGATGAGTAGAGACAGAGTTTCAGGTATGGGAGATAGCCAGTGGAAGTTACCAGGAACTGGAAATGGAATGCCAATTGTGGGGATCACCAAGGAGATGAGCATCACTGTCCTGAGGAGGGAGATGTAAGAAGACTGGAGGGGACAAATTATGGAAGGCTTTGAAAACCTAGCATAGGATTTGGTATTGAATTGTGAAGGTGATAAGGAGTCACTAATGTTTGTTGAATGGGAATAACAAGGACCAAACTGGAATTAAGGACAAATAGTGAACAGTGAACAGTGTCAGAATCTGGTGATGCTAGGGCAAAAGGGACATCAATTGCCCCTAGATTTGTGAGCCTTATTGGGGTTACTTTCAGCCTGGGTGGATAGAAGTCGTTTTCATGTGGGAAATGTTGACAAGAGAGTTTCATCTAGGATTTGATGTAGACAGTCAAAATATATTTCAAAGAATCAGACTGTGGATCAAGAATCAGCAAGTGAGAGGGAGTAGCTGAAGCTTGGAGCCCAGATGGGGTAGGGCATGTAAAACAGCATAAAATAGAGTATTTACCCGGCAAATGTGTCTAGGTGCCTCCTCTTATAAGTAGCCCAGTTTGATTCTACATTGCACTGCATAACTGAATGATAATTACTAATCTCCCTGTAGTCATGTAAGCAAAAAGTAAATGGATATTGGGTGTAGGGAGGAGAAGACAAGGGAACCTACCAATCAACCAATCAACAAGAATTTGTTTAGTAATTATTAGGAAAGGCTGCTCATGGTGCAGGGTACAGAATAGTGGACACCTAGTCAAGCAGCCCATACTTCCTAGCTTTCATAGTTCATGACCTTGGGAAAGTCACTCAACTTCTATCTTCCTCATAATAATAGAACCTACCTTATAGGATTGTTGTGAGGAGTAAGATAATATTTGTAAAAAGCACTTGACAGAGTAGGTTACTATATAAATACTTATTTCTTTTCTTTAAATGTCAGATGCTAAAAATACAGGTAGAAAGAATGAAATTGTCCCTAGACCCAGTGAGTTTGTACATGGACTGTATATGATAGGAGCCCTAACAACCCATTATTCTCAACCTGGTTTGCTAAAAGGAGAAATCGAAGACATAAGATACTTAAGCAACTTGCCAGAAGTTACGTGATAAGAAAACAGTGAATTCAGGGCCAACATTCTGGTTTCCTGATGTCTATCTAGTTCAGTGTTCTCATCATCCTAACTAATTAAGCATACAGAATTAACTAGCTATCATGGGTTACATGGATACAAAAATGGGAGATTCTTCTCACATTCACAGCATCAATGACTATGGCATCTGGCTGCCATTTAGTCCCCCAAAGCATCATGGATGGAAAAGGGCAACCTTAAGGACACAAATTAAAATCTATTCATTCTCATAGCTATCTGGTAACATTCCTTATCATCCCTTGGAACTAAATGAATCTTTCTTGGGCATCACAAAGCTGAGTCCATGACTGTTCCTACAGTCAGAGTTATAACTATACTAGAACTCTTGGAAGTCATTATCCCATTTGCAAACACCTGGGTCACAGGTGGCAGCCACCTTCTTATGCTAATGACCCAAGGGAGGGAAAGACACTAAAGGCAGTCTGAAAATTCAGCAAATCCACGATTGCTCCAGAGTTTCCATAGCAACAGTAGACATTCCACTCTACCCTCTGGCTGCTGCCAGGGACTTCATTTCTTGAAGAGAAAGAAGAGAAAGGAGGACATGTCCATCTGCTTCAGCATGTCTATGAGTCCTGTTACTAGTTGATTGAACAGTTCATTGGTATCAGACCAGACAAATGCGATCTACCCTCTAATTGCTTTGCCATCCTAGTTAGCTAGCTCAGTCAGTGACAGTGGCGCAAAATGAAGAGAATGGATTTGCTCTATCAATTTTTCAAACACCTTCTTAGTACAAAGTGCTTATCTACCATCCACCGCAGACAGCAAGTTTCTCTCTCAGAGTATTTGCATGTTCAGGCAAACTTTGAAAATCCAAGATGGAAAGAGTTTTTCTTTCCAATATTGAGAGAAATTTGATAGGGCTCTCAGAAACCAAGAAGGGGGGAGATCAGGCATGATGCATGCATTTTGGTGAGTTCCAAATTGCACTTTCTCTATGAATAAAATGAATATGAGGTGGGGGTGGCTATTCATATGGTATGATTTGATAGATCTCAGGAAAGTCTCCCTGACTTAAAGGCTTCCTTGACTATTGACTGAAAGAGTGACCACCAACACCAAATAGGATTATAGGATCTTAAATGTACATAGCTAGATAACTGAGGTTGATAGAAGGTTGAATGAATAGCTAGCTATAGATAGGAAAATAGATATAACTAGTTCTAGAACATAGATGTTGGAGAGAGATTATAGCTTTTTAGATAGCTATAGAACATTGATGTTGGCAAGAGATGACAGACAGACAGACAGATAGATAGACAGACAGATCATAATTAGATTATAAGATGTTAGGTAGACAATAGAGAATTTAGATGATTCAGATAGGGATCATAGATAAATATAGACCAATAGAGAACATCAATGTTAGCAAGAGATATATCATAGATAGATATTAGATATAGAACAAGTGTGTTAGCAATAGAAAGATAGGTAGATGGATGAATAGATAGATGATTGGTAGAAGGATAGGTAGATAGAGGTGTGTGTGTGTGTGTGTGTGTGTGTGTGTGTGTGTGTGTGTGTGAGAGAGAGAGAGAGAGAGAGGCAAAGAGATATAAGGAGTAGCATGAAGTCTTAGGAAGATAAGGAAACAGGTTCACTTATCAGAACCTGTGGTTCCCCCTGAGATTTAGATTTATGACTGAAAGGGTTAGATGTCATCTAGAACTCTAGCATAAATAATAATAATGATGATAATGAAAAACTATCATTTTATACAGTGCTGAGATTTGCAATTTTTTACATATTATTTCATTTTATTCTCACCCCAATCCTGTGAGATATAAGCTGTTAATTTATAAATTTGACATAGTAGGTAATACATAAAGCTATCAGCCAGTTAGCTAATAAAAGAATGAGGCAGGTGAGTTCAGGACTGAAGGAAGAAAGAGTAAGAAAAAGATAAGAAAAGAGGAGATGTTTGGCAGCTGTGGATGTGTCTGTGTAGTATGGGAAAGTTGAATGACCTAAGATAGCATTTGGACACTAATACCTTGGGGACTAGGGAAGCAAACAAGATAGAGAAATTGAAGACAAAATTATTTAACTACTTTGACATTTTGACCAAAGCAGCCATATGTAGGAGATGCTGTTTTGATCATTGACAATTTCATAATTCCTTCAAATCACTGATAAAACAACTTGCCATCTTCATTGAAATCATCAGGAATGATCTAAAAATGTAGATTCAGAGATATACTGGCGACAGTTCAAAGCAGTTCACAAAAGTCTTTTGATAGATGTTCGCTGTGAACATTTAGACCGGAGAAGCTGGAAAATTCTGTTAGCCAAGGTTTGATTTATTGGAGGTTTTCTGGATTGTCTAGATTTAAGAAAATGATGGAAAAAAATATTAACAATGTAATTTGGAGTAGTGAGCGTGTTGTGTATCATTTTTTAGAGCTGATGTTTCAACCTTTACCAATATTGGTTGCATTGGTCAAAATAACAAACCACCAAATTAAGAGACAACTATTTTTAAAAATCACTTAAGGGAAAATTTTAAAATTGCCCTACTATCTTTTGGCCAATTCACAAATCATTGAAATCTGAGGATTTGCCATCTGTGTTCTCAAATTTATTTGTGTCAAAGTACCAGACTTGGTAATGTTGTAGAAGATTAATTAATAAAGCACTCAGGAAGTCTGGCAGTTTCTAAAATGTGTCTCCTAGAAATAGACGGAGCCTTAGAGGGAACAATTTGTCCACAGGCTCACATGGTATCTTCTTTAATGATGACCAGCCAGCTTATGCTACGTTGAAACCAGTGCACTTTGAGTTATAAACACCAGCAACACGCTCTGGGGTGTATCTTGTATAAAGATGCATTTCATATCACTCCCCTGCATGATCTAATTGCTCCCAGTAAATGGTACTTTTGAGCTTTTGTATAAATGATGCTTCATTTCTGGAGTACATTTTTACCTCACCTGTACATGAGATTTGTACTGATTCCCTCCATTGCCTATAGCCTAGAGATCATGAAATTAATTGAACTGTTTTGTTTTTAATTATCTGGGTACACACTGAGTAGGTTCCCTTTTCTGGTCAGTGGAAGTGCCTTGAAGGCAGAGCCTCTCATTTTTGGCTGGATTCCCACTGACTAACCACATCCCCTGTTTCTTCTGGATCCTGACCAGTTCATGAGATACTAGGGACATTCTCCAGTCAGGTTTCTTCACTTTTTCTTTACCTATTTCTCTTGCAACCCTCTCCCCTTTCCATTTCTCAGTGGTCAGTTATGGTCGTGTATCCTTGTCTCGCATTTTAGTAAGATCTTAAGAAACATTTGTTGAAATGAATTAAAATCAACCTTAAATATGGAAATTTCACTGAGTCTTCAGGCATCTATCCAGACTGCAAATGACTGAAAGTTTATCCCAATGAGTGATTTAAATGGGTCGTGCTCTTTAAAGGAAAAAAGCATGTCAAATAACACATAAAAGAATCCCCAAGTCGTACAGCAGGTGCCTGCAGACATGCCACCTGTCATAAGCCCAACATTATTGGAGATGCACACACCTGAATGGCAGCAAGTTCTAAAGCATTTTTGAATGTGACAAGAGAAAAGCAGGATTTTAAGCCCCAGAGCTCACTTCACTGAGTCCATAGTGAATAGAGACCACACTCTGGTAAAGGGCAATAGCAGGGATCTGTAAGGACCTTTGCTTGACCAGGTTTCTTATTTTTATTTATTTTGCTTGCATCCCTCTGCCCTTCCTATTTCTGGATGGTCATGCATCTTTGCAAATATAAAGTCATCTAACTAGTATGGTTTTTTGTTTTTGTTTATTTGTTTTTTGCAAGACAGTGGGGTTAAGTGACTTGCCCAAGGTCACACAGCTAGGTAATTATTAAGTGTCTGAGACCAGATTTGAACTCAGGTACTCCTGACTCCAGGGTTGGTGCTCTATCCACTGTGCCACCTAGCTGCCCCCTAATTAGGATGTTTTCACATTCACCCAGGATGCATTTGGTTTTCATGGAGGACTGTGTCCTGAGTTAGAGATTATGGGTAATTCTGTTCCCCTGTATGTAATTATGTCCCCAGTAAGGAAAAATAGAGTGCTGTAAATAGAAAAAAAAAAAAACATGGTAATATCAACAAGGGTTGTTTGTGAGGATGGAACAATTTCTTTGGGTAAAGTGTTGCTTTCTGTGATTGTTGAGAAAAAAATTGGAAGGGGGTGTCCCTGGAATAGAATATCCAACTAGTCTCTAAGAGATTTTGTTTTCTTTCACAACTCTCTTCCATCCTGAATACATTTGTTTTCCAGACTTAAATGCAAATAATATTTTAGGGAGAGAAAGAGTAGGTGCTGTTTTTCTGCCCTCTCTATGTTGAATTTAATGCCTTAACAGGAAGTGGACATGGAGATGACATTTCTTACATGGATAGTTCAAATAATTCACACCCTTAAAAATGTTACAAAGTCTGTATTATACCAACACACAGATCTGAAAAGTATAATAACTGAGAATTAACAATAATCTTGGTTTCCTTTCACTATTTTCATTCCTTAAAAATATATATTAACAAGGACTTTTAGGTAAGGGTTAGATAAAATGACCACTAAACTCCCCTTAAACTAGATAATTCTGTGACTCAATGATTTGGCTCTTTTTCAAACTAAGACCAAACCTAGCTGATCTTCTTCAAATGTGCTATCTTTGAGCAGAAAGATAGCATTATCAGTCATTGTAAATAGACATTTCCCTCAAGAAAGGAATTCTAAGACCATTCCTCCCTTCATCAACAGAGCCGTATAAGTGATTGAGTCAGTCCATGGCTGCACCTCTAATTGTGAGAAGTCATGTGCCGGGATAGATGGTGGCGTTCTCGGAAATACTCATGGCAAATTGGGCAGGTAAGCTTCTCTTCCCGCCTCCTCTTAGCCTGCACCTCAGAAGAGGAGTATTCTTTCTTGTGGTGTGATCGCATGTGGAAAACCAAGTCAGACGTCATACGGAAGGAGAGGTTACATTTTGCACACCAGTTCTGGGTAGCCATGCCAAACGATGTGAAGGTGGGTGGCAGGAGAGTCAAAGATGGGGAAGATGGGGCAGAAGAGACGGACGACAATGATGGAGATATGTGTAACTGAGCTACTGGCTTTGGCCACAGTTCTGAGGCATATGGAAAAGTGTTACTCTGGGGAGTCCATTCCTGTAACATTTGCAAGTTGCATAAATCACTGATGGAAAACTTGGAATTCAAAAGATTTCCGCAACACATAGCATCCATGGTGTTAATGAACCCTGACAGATCCCCCAGGGCTTCTGCCGAGTTGCTGACTGGGATCTGGGAGCTTAGTGCTGTTCTCTGGGCCAGATACTTGACTGGTTTGCTGAAAGCGCTCCCCAGCTCACCCAGGGCTCGGGCAGGCCACACAAAGGAGAAAGCACTACCTGTTCCACTCAGGACACAATCCATTGGTTGCTGTTCTTTGCCAAGTTGGCCTGAGTCAGTGTCTTGGTCCCCTTCTCTGGCTCTCTCACTCCAAAATTTGTCCTTTAGTCTCTTGACCTCAGTGAAAGCACTGGGCTTCTGGTCCCAGGGGGCTCTCTTGGATGACTGCTTCACTGGGTTGAGCTTCCATATGGCAGCTGACAACACATGCTCAGCCCCTCCATCCTCCTTGCTGTAGGGAACAGAAGGCAGTACCTTCCTCAAGTGGTTGGGTTTTTCCAGTAACACCATCTTCTGGACCTGGCTCTGCTCAACTTCATTGGTTTGTATCTTCTTTTCAGGCAAAGGGCTATGAAGAGGATCTTTCTGAGTGGTCATTTTGACCTCCAGGTCTCTGGCTAGGTTGTGGAAGTTGGTAGATTGGTCCAGATCCCTGGTATGGGAAGCTTTGGGGTCTGGAGAGCTCATCACCAAAGGGTCTTTCCCAGGAGAACACAGGAAGCAAATGTGCGAGAGATAAAAGTGTTCACATTCACAGGGGTGGCTGCATTCTGGGCATCTGTAGTCTGGGTAGAGAACAAAACAAATATTGTTTCACGAGGGGTTCTTTTGCAGAATATGAATCATTTAGTATAATGTGATATTACTTTTCTGTCCCATAGACTCAGTTTTCACTAAGGCCAGTATCCTACTCTCTCTCACTCTATAAACCTCAATTTACTACATGAAATTTTCCCCAGATAAGATAATGGAAATATTAGCCCCTGATGTTTAGCTACTTAAGAGGTTCCCATATTTCACAGATATGGTAGAACTGATACACAGATGCCCATGTATACCATCTCCTTGCTTGCTTGAGTAAATTGTTTTATATCCTTAGGTTGTATCTCTATATTTAAAAAAGAAAACAGACAATAATATATAGGAACCTTGCAAAGAAAGATAGAATAATAACAAAGGTATGGCTTAAGCAACCTATGGAGCAGTGGGGAGAGATTGAAAAGAGGCTAGACCCATGAAGTATAGGCAAATATCACTGTGAACACTTCCACCATTGCCTATGAATGATTAATCTGAAGTTTACTACCTTGATAGTTGCCTGAGACACTGAGAGACTCAGCCAGTATGTATCAGAGAAAAGGCCTCTCTCAGTCTCCTATCCTTGTTATCATTAGCAAAAAGCACTTCTACCAAAATAAACAAATTACAACCATACAACTAACGAAAACCCTTAATCCATATCCCTCTTCCCTTCCCTTCCTCTTTCCCTGCTCAAATCTCACTTTTTGGAGGAAAAAAAGGATATAAGAATATAAGATATTAGGACTTTTATTAAAATAACTTCTAGGAGATATTCAGGGGAGGAGGCATCATTATACAACCATTTCACTTGCCTTTATCAGTATCTCCCATCATATACAACAATCATAGACTTTTATCTAAAATCAACTTAGAAAAATAACTTATATTCATCAAGTTGTATTTACTAAGGCAGAAAATCAAATTAATAGCATTTAAAAGATGGACAATGGGGGCAGTTAAATGGCACAATGGAGAGAGCACCAGTCCTAAGAGTCAGGAGGATCTAAGTTCAAATCCAGCCCTAGACACTTCATAATCATCAAGCTGGGTGACCTTGGACAAGTCACAACCCCATTGTCTTGCAAAAACCAAGTGAATAAATAAGTAAATAAAATAGAATAAAAAAAGGAGAACAAGAAAGGGTACACATTATGATCTAAAGGGTTTCTTTTTTATCTTCAGTTAGGTAGAAAATAAAACAGCCAGAACATCCCATTCTTTAAGTTGTCTAATAAAAAGTTGACAGTGTTAGGCAAGTCAAGGTAAGTGTCACTGGGCCCAGTGTTAAATAGAGAGATCTAGAAAGAAATGTTCCCTGCTATGCAGACCTTTAGACTCTAAGGCTGTTTCCTAGACTTTGTTCTTTTTCTTTCTATGTTCCCTCTACACCCATGGGTCTCATTATCATTTCTATACCGAGGTCTTTCCTCTCTGCAGTATATATACAACCCTAGACTTTCTCCCTAACCTCAGTCCCCTGTTACCAAATAACTAGTGAACATTTCCACCTATAAGACCTATAGGCATCCCAAACTCCACATGTTCAAAAACTGAATTCATTTTCTTCCCCATCAAACCTATCTCTCTTATGAACATCTCTATATTTGGCAAGGGCACTATTATTCCAGGGTTGCAACCTCAAGTCTTTGTCGAAAGTGAGACTTCATTCTCACTCACACCATGTCTCCAGTAAGTGTCCAAATCTTATAGTTTTATATCTCTGACATTTCTCACATAAATCAACTTCCCTCCATGAATTGCCATATTCAGGTCTCTACCCCAAGTCTCTCTCCATTGCAATCTAACATGCATATAGTTGATTTTTCTAAAGTTAATACCTAAAACTCCCCAAATCACCAAGTTCCAGGGCCTCCCTGTAACTTCCAAAGTCAATGACAAATTCCTTTGTTGTACTTAAAGTTCTTCCTAAGGGGCGGCTAGGTTGCGCAGTAGCTAGAGCAACCAGCTCTGGATCAGAAGTACCTGGGTTCAAATCCGACCTCAGACACTTAAATAAATACCCAGCTGTGTGACCTTGGGCAAGCCACTTAACCCCATTTTCCTTGAAAAAAAATAAAACCCTAAAAAAGAAATTCTTCCTAACCATGTCCCATTGTACCTTTCCTTAGTACAGTTATTCTACACCCACCATATACCATTACAAACCTCTCTGTCTTCACACTGGTTGTCCACTATACCTGCAATTCTTTTCCTTCTCATTTCCACCTCTTGACATCTCTGGATTGATAGTTTCATGGAATCATCGATTAAGAGATGAAATGAATCTTAGAAGACATTTAGTCTAACGCCCTCATTTTATTGATGAGGAAACTGAGTCCAGAGAAACTAAATGATTTACCCAAGGTTATGAATTGGCAGGAATGGAATACAAACTCAGGTCCTCTGTTGCCAATTCAACATACTTTCCATGTTAGTAATAGCTAGGTATCCTAGTTACTTGTAAAAAGAATGAAAGTGTTCAAAGCAGGTCGGAGTCACCTGGATGCCCCAGCAAGGAATAATGGAATGGGACTCCAGTTCTGTTTTATTGGTTTTTGGAACTTGGCCCATAATTAAGAGGGAGGGCCAGAAGCATTTGTATTGTACTGCTAGAGGTAAAATTCTTGGACTGGTATAAGATGAACCAGAGCAAAAGCATTTGCCAATTTTTTTATTAATTAAGAATAAAAGTCAGAAGTTCAAGGATAACCATAAACAATGGACACTAGCAATCTGGCTGCATTATTCCCAAGTTCCACCAGGAAACTTCCGGGAAACCAAAGTCTTAGGGTTGAGGGGAGGGGGGACAGGGGTATAGTTGCAGAACTGAATAGAATAGATCATTAAGTATCAGGTTAGCTTTACCATATTGTCATAAGTTTATTACCATAACTATTACCATACGACTATCAAACCATGGAAAGACAGGTTGGTTTTACTATACTGTGGAAAGTTTATCTCCACAAAATTACCATATTGATGATAACACCACAGAGAGACAGTACCAAACTGTCCAAGAGCCCCAGTGACACAGGAAAGACTTGACCCTAAAAGGTCAAAATCATCCATTGATCACCAACCAATAGGAACCATGTCAGGCCACATGGGATAGTGAGAACGGTGTCTTTGCATAATGACACTTCACTGTAATTAATCTTATACGCAAGATGTGCCATCACTTACCTAATGCTGTGGTCTTCTTTAATATAAAGGACTAACATCATCATCATCATCATTATTACTATTATTATTAATTATGACCCTGGACCTGGAATCAGGAAGGTTTGAAATAAAATCCAGCTACAGATAACCCATTAGCTGAATTAACTTAGTCAAACCATTTAACTCTTGTTTGCTTCATTTTACTCAACTATAAAATGGGAATAATAATTATAATAATAATAATAACAATAATAATAATTTCTGCCTCCCAGAGAGGATAAACTGAGACATCTGGAAATCACTTCACAAATCTTAGAGTATCATATAAGTGCAAACCATTATTGGCGGTGGTAGTATTGTTATCCTGCCTATAAAATGTATATAGCGCTTTAAAATTTATAAGCATGTTAAATATATTTTCTTACAATTCTGGTAGATACTTTGGAGCTACTATTATCCCTGTTTTAAACTAGTATATAGAAGCTAAGAGAGATGAAATGATTTGAAAAATGATTTGAAAATCACACAACTATACATATACCAATTCTGGTGCCCTATCTATTTCCTAGTTTCCAACTCCAGAGTCAATTTCTCCATGAATCCTTTCCTGGTCCTTGCAAATATTATTATCTCTCCCTCCCAATGTTATCTTACCTCATTCTTGTATATATACATATACATATATATATATATATATACACACATATATTTGTACACACATATATTTACATGTGTGTGTGTATGTGTTCCTCCTCTCCCTAGAATATAAGCTCCTTGGGGGCAGGCATTATTTTGGTTTTGATTTTGTATCCCTAATGGACTAGCACAGGTGTTATCTTGTAAGATGCTTAATGAAGTTGTTTGATTAAGAACTACTACAAAGGAGCATGAAGAGGACCAGAATATTGAGCAGAAAATGGTTGAGCTACAGCTCAATATTTCTAACCCTCTGATTTGCTCTGCCTAATGTACTGTTGTGAAAACACTGCAGCGTCAATATGAACATGCCCTGAGATTAAGATACTAGGTTTTAGGGAGCCAGAATCAGATGAATCCAGACAAGATAGGCCATTGGCAAAGATGAGTTTACCATATCATGTGAATGAAACCACTAAGTAGCAAAACAAACAAAACACCCAAAACCACATACTCTTATAGAAGAAAGATGTTAAAGACAAATTATTTATTAGGCTATTAAATAGCATAAGTAGAGGGAGAAATCTGGGGGAATATACCACAGGGAAAGGATGTGAAGCAACTCTATAAATTAATTTACAGCTAAAGAAGAAATAAAGATCCCAAGTTCTTAGACTCCATTGAAACAGAGTCTTCTGTTGACATTGTACCTAATCCATGGAGCAGGAAGTTAAAAAAACAAGCAGGAGCTTCTATTTGAATGATGTATCTATCAAATGTATTTTAGTGTTCAGCATATAGGAAAGTGCATTTGGGAAGTAGTGAACAGAAGGAGAAACCATAGGGGATCTTCACCCGGGCAAGATAGGAAGAAGCCAACTGTCATGTCTCCTCTAATCAAAGAAGTAGGGCTTCACTGCAGAAGGACTTGAGGAGCCATTGGAATGATAAAAACAAATTGACTTGGTAGGAATAAGTGTGGACATTTCATGATCTAAAGATTTAGAGGTTGGATTTTAAGAATAAGATTAAGAATTTCTGAGTAGATGAGTCTTGGATAGAGGAGATGGGAATGTGAGGTAGCTCCCAGGTCTCTAAGTTAGGAGGTTTAGAGGTCAAGTAGGGTGTCTTGAGACTGATACAAAAGGTATTAAGGACAGTATCCATAGAGAGGGAGGAGATATGTAAAAGAGAGATAAACAGGGCCTAATAAGAGACAGCAACCATAATAATAAAAACAAAGGAGATATTGGTGCTATTTTGATAAGGGCTAGTATTTGTATAGAATTTTATGGTTTGCAAAGCACTTTTCAAATAAATATTACTTCATTTTATCCTCAGAATAATCTTGGGAGATCAGTACAATTCAGCAGCATATTAAAATTTAAGGAAACTGAGGCAGAGAGATTTTTTTAAGTGATTTGCTTAGAGTCACACAACTAGTGTCTGAGGCTGATTTTGATGTCAAGTCTTCTTGTCTGCAGGTCTAGCACTTTGTCCACCATACTATCTCAAAGAAAAACAATATTTTGTAACATATTGAACACAGGAAGTTTTTTTTCAATTATTCATATTGCCCCTGTGATATTTCTTGCTTTAAAAAGTGCCTTTGTCATCCAAGATGAAAAATGTAAGCACAAGAGATAGTAGGAAGGGAGGGAGGGAGGGAGGGAGGGAGAAAGGAAGGAAGGAAGGAAGGAAGGAAGGAAGGAAGGAAGGAAGGAAGGAAGGAAGGAAGGAAGGAAGGAGCAAGCAAGGGAAGAAGGTAGGAACCCTGCCAAACATTTTCTTTGCTGATTATTTTTTCCATTTCACCTCTCTGCCTATGATGGCTATCCTCAGGGTATTTTACATCATTCTCAGGAAAGGATACTATGTACTAGATACTTTGCTAAGCAGTTATAAACACAAGCAGAAAAAGAAAAAGAAAAAAAGACAATCCTTGCCCTCAGAGTTTACAATCTAATGGGGCAGACAACACACAAAAGAGAGCTGAAAAGAAGGTGACAAGGAGAAGCAAATTCATGATTTCATATACAGAAAGTCAGGAACAGAGCAGAGAAGTGAGTGGACACAGACTTACTTGGGCCTTTCTACAAATGGAATCTCCAGGAGGAACTCACCAATGGGACAGAGGGTCCTTGCAGAGGAGGTAAGCCCAAGAAATTGTTGGGAAAGACTGAAGTATATTAGGATTGATTTAGTGATGGAATCTCTTTTCTGAGTTGTCTTGTCAACAAACACTCCATGGAATTCTGTGATTCAATCTCTGACCACTTTATGGAAAGCATCTTGGGATGGAAACTACTTCAAATCATCTACCCTGAAACCTTAAGAGAGGCAGCTCAGTTTCAATCTGGGTTTGAGAGATGAAACTTATATTACTATGGAATGGGGGTGTGGGGAATGGGGAGAAAAGCACCAAGTTCTGAATATAGTAGTCACTCTTAAAAAGAATCAAAACTCTGAGGAAGAAAATCTCTCTGGACCTAGAATGGATGACAAGGATAATAACAATGATAGTAATAATAACAGCAATAAGCAATAAACTTTGTGGATTACAAAGTGCTTTCCTCTCAACTCCAAGAAATTCCAATTTTATGTGTAAAAGACAAATCTACTCCAATGAAGCTCCCATTTTTTCCTGATTGATGTTTCCTAATAGGTACTATCAGTAGGAAATTTCTAGTTCATCATCAGTTGACTTCACTTCCCAGGAGACTTGGCATCCAAGAAGCCAGGGACTGGTTTAGTTAAGAAAACTGAAGAAGGAAGGGAAAGTATAGAAAGATTTGGGGGTGAGTGGGACACCAGGGGTGGCCATATACACAAGTTGAGTTGTATTTAATCAGTACGGGTCAGGTTGTTTTCTATGTTCTATGTTTGGTGGGGGGGGGGGGGAGGTGTAAGGAGAGAAAGGGAGAGGTAGGATATCAATTCTTCATTCCTCCTGCTGAGTCAAAGTGTAATGGAAAGGGGCGGCTAGGTGGCGTAGTGGATAAAGCACTGTCCCTGGAGTCAGGAGTATCTGGGTTCAAATCTGGTCTCAGACACTTAATAATTACCTAGTTGTGTGGCCTTGGGCAAGCCACTTAACCCCATTTACCTTGCAAAAACCTAAAAAAAAAGTGTAATGGAAGCAACCAGTGTCAAGAATCTCAGTCTGAGGCATACAAAGCAATTGGCATACTCCAAAACATTCTGCCAGTTGTACAAGTCCCTTCCATGAATGAATGACTGGTTCTCTTTCTCACTGCACAGAAGATACATTGGGAATGGGTAAAATTAAATCTAATTCATGCTTTGTATGGAATAGAATTCTGACCCCAGAAAAGGTTTGTGTATGCTACAGCTTCGGTAGTTTGAGTACCTTTGCCTGGGACTGCCATGCTTTTCCTACTCAAACTGTTTTGCTTCAAGTTATGATATATCAAAGTGATCTAGGCAACATCTCTTTTTAAAAGGAGGGAATTTCCTGTAGATTATTGACTAAACTAATGTCAAATATCTTAAAGCAGACCTTTGTAAATTAAAGAGTAGCAAGTAACTATGGGGATTGACTACTGACTTCTAGAATTTGCTCCATATATGCAAGAAAATTGAGCCTAAGTTAGGAAAATTAACTTCCCTAAGATTGTACACTAGTCTTAGAGTCAAAACTTTAATTCAGTAGTTATTCTGTTTCATTATGCTACTTTTTGATGAAGACATGATAAAGCTTAGTGAGGAAAGAAAAGCATAAGTTTGCTAGTGAAAAAGTGAATGGAGGATGAAGGGAACAACTGTTCCTTTCCCATGGCTATCATGACATAGAAGGAAACCTAAAAGCAGAATCTTCAAGAACAAGGTAACATAGGGTACTTATCTAATGTATAATGTTACTGGCAGGAAATTAATTATCATATGTACATTTGATCATATGTGTGTAGTGTCCCTTTGGACTAACCCCTAACTGAAGGTAGTTCTCCAAGGGATGGCCTCAGGTCCAAAGTCTTTGTGAGCATCCTTCTAAAATGATAGCTCATGAATCTATAACCAGTATCTATAATCAGTTAACTTTTCAATAAAAGCTAAAGCACCTAATTACCTTAAAACAAGGCATTTTCTGAAGACAGACACTATAGATGGTTATTGAATGACACCAGAAACAAATAAGAGAACGAATGAGTTAGATGGTATTTTGGGAATAGCAATAACCCTTTTATAACCCCAAGCCTCTCCCTAAAGGAAAACCACGCTTTTTTAACATTAATATTCTCATGGGCATGCTGTACTGCTTCAAATCATAAAACATAGAATGAAAATAATGGGTTCCCCAAAGATCAAGGCAAAGATACTGTATGAGTGGACATAAATAAGCAATAAATCATGTACGTGAAGTACCGTAACAGAAAACCTCAAAGACATAGGATCAAAAAAGGAAGTACTTAGGTCAATGTAAATGAAACTTCCCTCTTTGACTATTTCTAAGATTACTTTTTAAATTTTCCTTGTATAGTCAATGTTTAACCATTGGCTAGTGTAGAGTAAGAAGTTAACAAATGGCATGCAAATGATTAGATGGATTGATTTCTTCTCTCTCCTCCATTCTAGCTATCTCTCAATAATCACCTTACCCCATAGCTATTTCACTGTTTCCTGGCCATTCTTTCTTTCTGCTTCCATTTCTTCACCTGCCTTCCAGTGCCTCTTTTTGTTTTCTCATTCATTTCCTATTAAATGATCTTTGTTATTGGCTATATCCAGTAATAAAAGTCAGGCATCAGACAGAATTATAGCCTGGGAAGCTGATCTCTACTCACTAAGTCATACTGTGGGATGGCCTCACTGAAAGAGGTCTGTGATGTGTGATTGTGTGGATACCTCTTCCAATAGTAGCCTGAACTTTTACAGACACATTTCACCATTAATGATGCCAACCATAGCAGACCTGTGTAAATCAACTTTCTCCCATGAAGAAAGAATATTCTTTTCATGTCACCTTTATATTTAGAGGGCAAATAAATAATAAACTAAAATGCAAAGGTGATCAAAAGAGAAGGGACAGAGAAATGTTCCTGGAAGTGCCATTTAAGCAAAGAATCATGACCTAATTTCAAAACTTTCAACCCCAACGCTGGGGCCCAGAGATCTGCCACTCCCTGCATTCCTCAGAGGAGCAGCCAGGTCATCTCTGGTCAAGCTTCATGCCTGCCTCTCTGACAGCTCGTGCAATCTGAGAAGTTGTTTTCTGTTATTCAGGAGATCCTCTTAACCTCAATTTTTCTGTGTGGTTTATTTGATGGCAGAAAACATAGATCTCACTGAAGTTCTCCAGCCTCCTCCCAGGCCTCACATTTCCTCACATCCTTAATTTTCTTCTGCCCCCAAACTTGCCTCAGTTCTGGCTTTTCCCAACCCAGAACCAACTCAGTTTCTTTTTAACAGACTGTGCTGAGCGTTGTGCTGTCTTTGGTTACCACAGGAAAGACACTCTGTGGTCAGTAGTCACATGTCTGACGTCAGCCACTAGCCTTGACTGTCCTTCTGGGCCCATATCTGCCAAAGGCAGTTCCATGTTCATAGAAAAGTGTCTTATCTGCTGAGATCTATAGATATTTAAGCCAATTTTATGTTTTAGAAATATACCTATATGGAGAGAGACAGAGAGACAGAGAGACAGAGACAGAGAGAGAGAGAGAGAGAGAGAGAGAGAGAGAGAGAGAGAAGAGAATAGAGAAAGACACAGAGAGAAAAGGAAGGAGAGGGGAGAGAGGAAAAAGAAAATAGAGAGAGAAAAAGGAAAAAAGAGAAGAGAGAAAGAGATGAAAAGTAGAAGAGGAGAGAGAAAGTTTCTCAAGTAGTCTTAGTTCAATGGAAATATGTTTAAATGTCTCAGTCCTCTGACTTAAGGGACTATGTCCTAGATATGCAGCCAAAGAAACAGGAGAGAGATCAGTACTGCTCTAGACCTGAGGCCCAGAATTAAAAAGGAGACAAGACAGAACTTAGTGTTGTGATAAAAATTTTAGATGTGCTTGCTAAAATAGTATCAGGAATCTTTGAGAATTCATGGAGAACAGGATTTTCTCAATGTGTTTTGTGACTGCTTAAAGGTATTTTACTGAATGACTTCTAAATAGAAAATCTAAATGAGTAAATAGTGACTATTGTCTGGATCATAAAACCAGTATGATCAATCCATTGAGTTACATCACTACATAATTTGAAACAGGTACTGCAGATGGGACAATAGTGATGAACAGAAGTGAACAGAAGGAAGATGTTAACCTGGATTACAGGAATTGTCACAGTGGTTATATTAACCCCAAGCTTCTCCTTGAAGCTAAATTACATCTTTTCAATACACTGCTTCCCCAAATACAGCATGTGACTGCCAATCTTGCAATAATTCAGTGTCTGAGAAATCAAAGTTAAGGCTTACTTGGAGGCAAAGGAAGAGGCAACATTCATCCAAACAGGTAGTAGCATATTTCCAGGGCTGAATTACTCAACAGAGTAATTCAGAAGAGGAGAATAAAGAGAGTAGAGAGGAGAGAGGAGAGAGAGAGAGAGAGAGAGAGAGAGAGAGAGAGAGAGAGAGAGAGAGAGAGAGAGAGAGAAAAGAGGAGAGATATAGGATAGATACAAGATATATATGCAGGTACAGAGATAGGACCTTGATCTAGTATTTCATTGTTGCATGGATCCTCTGGGTGAGGAAATTCCCTAGACTAATGCAAGTCAGCCTCTTGGCTGCACATTGTAGTCCTAGACACACGCCTGGAATAGAAAGGATAAGTGACTTTCCTAGATATGACCAGTATGTGCCAAAGGTTATACTTGAATCCAGGTTTTTCCATCCACTATACCTACTCTAGTCACTTGATGCTACTGTTTAGTGGTTTCCAATAATGTTCAATTCTTGTGATCTCTTTTTGAGGTTTTCTTGGCAGAAATACTGGAATGGTTTGCCTTCTCTGAGAGGTTTGATTATTTTACAGATGAGGAAACGGGGTTAAGTGATTTGCCCAGGGTCACACAGTTAACGTCTAAAGGCAGATTTGAACTCATATCTTCCTGCCTCCAGGCCCAACACTCCATCTAGTGTACCACTTAGCTGCCCCTCTGTTCACTATAACACATAAAATATGTATATATATATGTGTATATATTCATATATACCTATATAATTATGTGTATGCATATGAGTATACATCCACATCAGAATCCCATTTGCACAGACATCATAATTGCACAGATAACCCCTTTGACACTTTTCAACTTTGACCTATACTCACTAAGTCATTCTGTGGAATGATTCTATCTAAGATTTGATTTTTTTTTAGGCTTTTGCAAGGCAAATGGGGTTAAACGGCTTGCCCAAGGCCACACGGCTAGGTAATTATTAAGTGT
Source organism: Macrotis lagotis (assembly GCF_037893015.1). NCBI lineage: Eukaryota > Metazoa > Chordata > Mammalia > Peramelemorphia > Peramelidae > Macrotis > Macrotis lagotis. The sequence goes on along the minus strand of NC_133661.1, from coordinate 70,690,435 downwards.
CTGAGACCGGATTTGAACCCAGGTACTCCTGACTCCAAGGCCGGTTAAGATTTGATTTTTATAAAAGTTTGAAGGAGGTATTTTCTCATTTAAAGGAAATTTATCTTTTTAAGGGATTACCTTTCTATTATCCTAATTGTTCCTTAGGCAAAAGGATCTTTTGGCTCTTACCTTTATAGAGAGCTCTGGCTTTAATATCCAGGGAATCTACAAGACATGAAGGCTCTTCATTATACCAAACAAAGAGCTCTTCATTTTGACTGATCTTGCTTGTGGGATGGAATTGCAACTGGCTGTTTTCCAAGTAAGCTTCCAGGTTCTGCTCCTTGCTACTGCAAGCTGCCTGAACAAACCTCATCCATGTCAATCCACTTTGGATAGAGTTGACATTTGCCTAGTGGATATGAATGTACAAGAAAATCTTTAGAAGACATTTAGGAAACAGCAACTTTCCCTGAATTGACATGGAGAAGCATAACATTACATAACACAATACAGACCAATCTTTCTTAAACACACATCACACTAAGTTGAGGCAGCTAGGTGGCACAGTGGATAGAGTACCAGACCCAAGCTTAAATCAAACTTCAGACATTTTCTAATTGTATGACCCTGAGTAAGTCATTTAACTTCAGTCTCAGTTTCCTAAACTGTTAAATTGGGCTAGTAATATTAGTCCTTATCATGGTTATTGTAAGGATCAAATGAGATAATACTTACCACAATCTTTGACACAACATAGGTAACACATAATAAATACTCCCTCCCTTCTTTACCCTCATTCACTAAATTTCAGTGGCTCCCTCTTATCTCCAGAATCAAATATAAAATCATCTATTTAGCATTCAAAGTACATTTTTACCTTGCTCCCTTCTAACTTCTCAGGCTTCTTACATCTTATTCACTTCCATAAGTTTCTGAGGGACCTCCTTGCCATCCACTGCACAAGATTCTCTATTTTCCAATTATGGGCATTTTCATTGGCAATCTCCCATTCCTTGACCTTTCTCACTCTTCATTTCTGCCTTCTGGTTTCCCCACATTGATTTAAGTCCCAGCTAAAATTCCACCTTCTAAATGAAGCCATTCTTAGAGATATATATGCATCTTTGTATATGTATACACACACACACATATATATATGCATATATTAAATTCATTTTATTTGGGGTGGCTAGGTGGCACAGTGGATAAAGCACCAGCCCTGGAGTCAGGAGTACCTGGGTTCAAATCCGGTCTCATACACTTAATAATTACCTAGCCGTGTGGCCTTGGGCAAGCCACTTAACCCCATTTGCCTTGCAAAAAAAGCCTAAAAATAATAATAATAATAAATAAAGCCATTCTCAATCCCTTTACATTCTAGTTCCTTCCTCCTATTGATTATATCTGTTATCCTATATTCATCTTATTTTATACAGTTTATCTGTTGTCTCTCCTATTAGACTAAAATCTAAGTGAAAGCAGAGACAATTCACATATCTTTGTATCCACTGTCTTATAGCAGGTGCTTAATAAAGGTTTATTGATTGACAACACAATGGAGCACAGCATAGAATAACTAATACAACATAACTTTATAAGGTGTTTTTTTTGTTGTCGTTGTTATTGCAAGAGGGTTCATGTATTTAGAAACCAGGAGAATCATGCTCATGAATCAATCAAAGATTATGTACTTGGAAATGAAAGGAGGAGTCATGTCTAATCCTGGAGTCATGGAGTACTGGCCCAAAGCTGAAGACCTCAATACTGTTTGAATCCTCCTTTGAACTTGCCATTCCAAATCCCTTTCCTCCTCCCCTTCCCCACCCCATTGGACAACAGACACCTTAAAGTCATGGCTTGACTCTTGGCACTCCAGATTGTCCCCATACTTTGAGACTCTATCCCTAGAAAGTTGTTCAATTTTCCTTTTACATCAAATGCAAAATGTTTTCCTGCATTTGTGTGTGTGTGTGTGTGTGTGTGTGTGTATGCTTATGAACATCTAATTTTCTACTCTGAGTCTCAAGCTGTGTGGCCAATTAGATCATTTAGTTAGAGCATTTCTGTTAATGAGACTCACATTTTAGATTAGATCCCTGGATATATCAACTAACTTGACTCTGTGGGTCTGTTCCATGATCACAAGTTGCCCTTTTAAGCCCTGTTGGCTATTAGTCATAAGAACTCCATGAAGCAATGTGGATGGATTAATGTAAATCCATCCTCAGGGCTGGAAAAGCAACACATAAGCCAAACCCTACTAATGAGGCATGTAAGCAGGAGAATTCTAGACCCAAGTGGGAGATAGCATGGTATAGTGGATAGGCAACAGACCTGGAATTAGGAAAGCCTGGATTCAAATCCCTCCTCAGACCTTTATTACCTGTTTGATCCTGAGTATTTCATTAAAATCCCCTGAGCCTCAGTTTCCTGATCTGTAAATGAGAGGTTTAAAGTAGACATCAAGGTATTTTAGAGCAATAAATCTATCATTCTATGAAAAGTTCACATAGCTATTGTATCCCACAAGGGCAGCAGTGAATAAGTGGCTTAGGGAGCTGGCCTTGAAATCAAGAAGACCCAAATTCTAGGCCCATCTCTGACATATATTTACTGTGTGACCCTGGGCAAGTCACTGAAATCTCTCAGTTCTTCAGAAAACCCTTAAGACACAAAGTTTCAGAGCTAATGGTAAGTTTGAGACTATAAGCTTGCTGACCTATACAAGTAGATGTTCTCTCCTAGAATTTCTTATAACAATGAGATAACAAATCCAGTTTTTAATAACTGTCCTTGATGTTATGTATCCAGAGAGAATAAACTTTATAAACATCAGAGGAAGCCAATAGTATAAGGAAGGTAGATTAGCATTGTCACAATTTTCAAATAGGACTCCCACTGTGTCCATAAGTATCAAATAAAGCAAGACATTATAGTCAAGACATAACAGAATTTCATTAAAATTTGATCGATTCAATGATGCAGATATAGAGCATCAAATTAAGAATTTTGCAATGTTTGAAGGTTTTGGTTAAGTGTAGATTTTTCTTTCACTTCAACAGTCAATTGCCATTGATATTAATTCCATAGTGAATGGTTGAAATAGGTAGAAAGTCATATAGTATATTGGAATTCTCCAGTGGAATATAAGCTACTCAAGGACAAGAACTAATTTAAAAATTCAATTAGATAATTATAGAGTAAATGTCTATTAAGCATTAAGCATAATGAACAAAATTATGTATACACACACACACACACACACACACACAAAACCAGTTTATATCTTCAAAGAAACTAACATTCTACAAGGAAGGAAGGAAGAAAAGAGGTGGGTAGGGTTTCTACCTCTTAACTTCTTTAGAATTCTTCAAATCTCCAATAAAGTTCTACTTGCTAAAAGAAGCTTTTCCCAGGCCTTGTTGATCTGGGTACCTGCCTTCTGAGATTATCTCCTACTTATTCTGTATACATCTCACCTGTACAAAGTTGTTTGCATGTTGTCTCCCCCATTAGACTGGGAATCCTTTGAGGCAAGGAGTGGCTTTTGCCTTTCTTTGTGTCCCCACCACTTGGCCCATGCCTATCTCATAATAGAGGATCTTAATAAATAATCATTGACTGAACTCATAATCCCAACACTATATAGGAGTGCCCTGGACATGGCAGACTTGAAAATGCTTATTGCATTGCATGGGAAGAAAACTGGACAAAAAATGAAGAGATTAAGGTCCTAACCCAATCTCTGCCATTCAATGGTTGAATTATGTTAAATGAATCACCTCATTCTCTTGATTTATGCAACCTACTCTATAAAAAGGATAAATTACTGATTTTGAATGTCCATTCCAGAACTTAGCATGATTCCAAATCATACAAATTCCACAAATTGTATAATCACAACTGGCCTATGGACTGATCACTTCTGCCATATCAGCACAGACCTAACAGGCCCTTCCCTCTTTCTTACACTTTCTTTCTTGGAAATAGTCAATAGCCTGAAATCAAAAATAGCAAGTGAAAACTTGAACCTCTTTCCTAGAAAGAGCATAAACCATAATTCCTGTGACTGAAGTGCTAACACTACATGTTTCAAACCTAGACTCTGATATCACATTTTCCTTTTAAGAGATTCATAAAGAGCAGCTACATGGGATAAAGGATAGAGTATTGACCCTAGAGTCTAGAGGACCTAAGTTCAAATCCATCCTCTAATACTTAATAGTTATGTGACCCTGACAAGTAAATTCATTCCATTTTAAATGTAAGAAAATTGAACCTGAGAGAAATGTGTTGCCTAGGGTTGGAGGATGTCTGAGCTAAGATTCAAACTCAGGTCTATTTGACTCCAGAATCAAAAATGCCCAGAGTAATTTCTCTATTTCATTGTAGGTGATCAATAAATATTTGTTCAATTGTTGAATTGGAAGTCTTCAAATAAAGGTTAGACATACATTAGTCAGGGTTGCTACAAGAGGGATTTCTCTCCAAGTGCAGTTTGGAATGAATGACCACTGGGGGCCCTTCCTGCCTGAGAGTCTATGATTAAGGGGCCTTTTCTGAAGAACCTGCAGTCATCATTATTCAATATGCGTGATACCCTCAGAGGTAGCTGAAAAGAATTTGTTTGCTAACTTCATTCTAAATCATTCTCAGACTGCCTAACCTTCACAATTCATAGAAAGATAGAACTAGATCTAGGAAGGACATTAAGAGACATAGGACCTCAGGACCCCAGATCTTGAGGCATCTCTGAGCACAATATAGCCCAACTCTCATTTTACAGATGAGAAATTTCTATTATGTTGTGGTTTCAAGCATGTCTGACTCTTAATCATACCATTTGGGGCTTTGGCAAAGATATTGTAGTAGTTTGCCATTTCCTTCTCCAACTCATTTTCCAACTGAGGTAAACAGGGTTAAGTGACTGGTTGCAGGGTCACACAGTTATTGAGCTTCTGAGACCAGAGTTGAACTCAGAAAAATGAGTCTTCCTAACTCTAGACATGGTGCTCTAACCTAAAGAGATAAAATTACTTGTCCAAGGTCATATATGTGACAGAATTGGGACTTCTAATTCCAAATCCAAGGCCCTTTCCACCACACCACACAATTTATCCAAAGAGTAATGCTTCATGGCCTGAAGCATTTATTTCATCGGCATAAAGCATTTATATCAACAACACAATCACTTTTTTAAACTTTCTTCTTGTTTCCCAGAAAGATCAAGAGAATTGCATAAGTCATTTCTAAATAAACAAGATGTTAATATTAATGACATTATATAATGTTCTGAGAAATTACCTAATAGACCACAACATCTACAAAACTCCTCAATAATTCCATCCAAGTAGATTTATTAAGTCTCACCAAAGAGAGTTATGGTCATTCTTCACTTCAATGATAAGAAAAGAAGAGAAGAGGAGAGGGGAGGGGAGGGGAGAGGAGGGGAGGGAAAGGGGAAGAGAAAGGGGAAGGGGAAGGGGGAAGGAAAGGGGAAAGAAAGGAAAAAGGTCTATACCCAAACAAGTCAACAACCTGAGCCTGTCAGTTATGTTTTTAGCTGCCTAAACTTATCCCAAAAGAGAAATCCACATCTTATCAACTCTAAGGCATTGCTCTGGGTTATATTTATGGTGACCCCTGAAGTAAACAGGGCAAACATCTCCATTGGTGAATTTATCCTAATAATCTGTAAATTAAAGCCATTTTGGCTGACTACCTCAAAAGTCTGTGAAACACCCCCTCAAAGACCTGAAGTTCTAGAAGAGATCTATGGAGATACTCCCTCAAATACCAGATTAATTACCATTTCCCAAAGGTGATCCCAAGAACGTGAAGTTCAGCAATCAAGTGTGGATATATAAACTTAATGTTTGTCCTTTATTTTCATTTTCTTTTTTTCTTGCAAGATAATGGGGTTAAGCGGTTTGCCCAAGGTCACACAGGTAATTATTAAGTAGTTGAGACTGGTTTTGAACTCAGGTTCTCATGACTCCAATTCTCTATTCACTGCACCACCTAGCTGCCCGGCGTCCTTCATTTTCAAAGAACCATGACATTAGGGAGGTGATGCCATGATGTTTAGCCAGTTATTGAAAGAATGACATGTGATGCTTTCTAAGGTACTTCATTGCTGAAAATTTAGGGAAACATTGATTAGTTTGCATTCACCAGTTAAGCCATTGAATTCTTAGGCTTGACGTTTACTTAAGAAGCTAGATGGTAGAGTTTCAAGAAGACTAGACTTGGGATCAGGAGGGATCTAGGTTTGATTTCCTGCCACAGGACTATCAACAAGTCTTTCAAACTCTGAGCTTCAATTTTCTCACCTCTAAAACTAGTGTAATAGTACTTGCCTGCCCTTCCTCACGGGGGGCTGAGAGAATCAAATAGTAATAATGGTTAATATTCACATGTCTCTTTGGGTTTGCAAAGTGTTTTACAAATATCTCATTTGCTCCTCAAAATAATCCTGGGAGGTAGGGGCTATTATTATTCACGTTTTATATATGAGGAAACTAAGAGAGCTGAAGTGACTTTGTCAGGAGGTCAGTGAGATGCCATAGTGGATAGAGAACCAGACCTGGAGTCAGGAAAATGAGACCAAATCTAGCTTCAGACACTTACTAGCTGTGTGACCCTTGGGCAAATCCATTTAACCCTTTTTGTCTCATTGTTTGCTCATTTGGAAAATGAATTGGAGAAGGAAATGGCAAATCAGTCCAGTATCTTTGCCAAGAAAACCCTAAATGGGGTCATAAAGAGTTGGGCACAACTAAAATAATTAAACAGCAACAACATAACATATTTAAATATAAAAAATAAGTTTATCGAAATATAACTATATCAATATAAATGTCTATTATATAGGCATTCAATGAATGCTTGTTAAATGAATAGTTTGAGACAAAAGGATAGGGATTTAGAGCTAGAATGGGTCATAGAGACATCCAATTTATCTCACTTTAGAGATGCCTGAGGTCCGTAAAGGAAGAATGACTTCTCCAAGGTCACAAAGGTACTTAGTAAGGCTAGGATGAGTCCCCAAGTCTTCAGACTTCATATTCCCCTACAATACAAAACCATTCTGTATTATTGTGTCCATTGGTTTCCTAAGCACAGGCTTCAGCCCAAGCTCCAGGAAAGACATTTCACACCAAGTGCCTTGAGGATTAGGGAAGCCTATGTAGGTGCACTTGGAAGGCCTGGGTTAGACTATACACCCACTTGTCATCTTTGCACTCTCAGACTCATGGTCTGGACTGACTTCACCAGTTCTACAAGCAATTCATCCCACCTTGTCCTTGTTGCAACTTTGAAACACATTTTTATTTGTTTTCTCTTTGTTCAAATGCTCCCTAAAGGGGCTAGCACAGATAATGCTAATCATCTTATGAGGTTTGTAAACATTCTATGGAAAAATATTCTTTCTATAATTAAACTTTAACTTATTTCCCCCCGATAAACAGTTTCTTGGAAATATCTCCTTCTAGGGGAATCTTAGAATCCTAGACCTCCCAGTGCTAGAAAAGTACTGTGTGATCATTTTTGTCCCTCATTTTTATACATGAGGAAAGAAACCATGTTCATAAAGAGGAAAAATGACTTACCCAGGGTTACACAACCAGGAACAGGACTAAAGCATTTCCAAAGAAATGGAATTTCCTTCAGAAAAAATATGAAATTCAAAAGAAATACCTATAGTGAAGATGATAAAAAGGGGAGTCTACTTTAAATATATAGAGGATATGCCTTCTATTCAAGCATTTAAGAGCAATGAATGCTGTAGGGTCTAGAAATGTGCTCTGAAACATGCATGGCCCAAATGTTGTTTCTTTTGGGATATCCTGAGTGGTGTGAACTGTAGCAAAGGCATCTGGGAAATGATAGTGCTGATGTTTGCTATCATTGGTCCACAGAGGCTTCAGCAAAGAACGAAGTCCATTACCCAACTAAGAGAAGATTTAAAGGTACACCCCTACATGATCAGAGGGGATGCTCTCCAAGATGTAAAAAGTCACTTTCACTTTCACAGGAGTGACTGAAAAAAGCAGGGAAATGTTAACAATATAAAAGAGCTATTTATCTATTTCATTATTATGTTATGGTGTATTATAATCTAATTTACAATATAGTTATTTTTGGTACCAAATATTTGCATATATATATATATATATAAAACCCTCATCATTGTTCACTGGGTCCATAGAGTAGAGGCCATGACCTTTGTATCTCCCTTAGTGATCACCAATGATCTAGTATGCTTTGTGCATAATAGATGCTTAATAAATATCAGATACCCAAATGAATAAATGAATTAAATCATTCATGATATAAATAATAACAATATCTTATATTTATATCCTCAAAATCTTGTTATTTTTAAAACAAATTTTATTGAGTTTTTTTGGTTTTCATATCACCTAATTTCCCATTATATTCCTTTCCCCTGTCTTTCCATCCCATATAACAAAGAATATCACATCTGATTATTTTCAATCCCAAGTTTGACATATAGTAAGGTCACAGGTATCTATAAAAGTAAAGTGTACATGGCACCCTCCTTCTAATGAGAACTAAAGTGGTGCAGTGTATCGAACACTGTAATCTCAAGCATTTAGCTGTGTGGTTGTGACGAATAACCAGGGAGAGCCTTGGTTTCTTCATCTAGAAAATAAAGATTCAATTTCATTTTTAAAGCACGCTGGTCCTTAATTGTGCTAAACCCGGTAGATACAAAGACAGAAATGAAAAACATTCTCTGTCATTGGGAAGCTTACATTAGACTTCAAGTGTTATCATAACAACTTGAATAACTAAATACAGAGAGCATAATTTCAGCAGGAAGAGTACTGACAGCAAAGAGGACCAGGATAGGCAAAGATTTACGAAATATTGTGATTCTTAGAGGTCCGAGTAAGAATGGAGCAGGTTATGTGCATGGGGGCCAACCTATGAAAAGACACATAAAAAAAAAAAAAGACATAGAGTGCAAGGTTTGGAAAACAGCATAGTGTATCTGGACAAAGAACATGAAAAGATGTATTGTGAAATAAGCTGGAAAGACTGCAAATGCTAAGCTGAGTAATTTGTATTTTCATTCAGGAGGAAAAGAAGGAGCTAATGAAGATTCTTGATGAAGGCAGGGACATAGTTAGACCTATGTCCTTTAAGAAGATTATATTGACATATGGAAGATACATGGAAGAGGAGAGTACCTGGAAGCCAGGGGTTCATTTAGAACTATTTTGTAATAATCAAGGCAAGATATGATAAAGACCTAAACTAAACTGATAGTAATATGAGTGAAGAACAAGAGACAAGTGTGAGAATCATTGTTGAGTTAATGCTTAAGTAAATAAGTGGAAATGGAGGGTGGAAAGAAGAAAGTCACAAATTTGGATAACTAGAATGATGGTCATATTCTCAATAAAAAATAAGGAAGTTTTGGGGGGAGAGATAGATTTGGGACAGAGAGGGAAAGGTAATGATTTCCTTTTTGCACATTTGAACTTGACATGACTATGGAACACGCAGGTATGATCAAAGATTGGAGTTCAGGAGGGAGAGTCAGTCTAGACATAGATTTGGGAGTCGTCTAACTGAGTCCATAAAAGAGGAAAGACATGATCGGGGAAAAGGATTGAGACAGAGAAGAGAAGGTGGGCCAGGGCAAAACTTTTAATATGATTTTCTTCATTTTTCCTAATTGTTCAAAGATATATTAAAATGTATTTAGATGAAAATGATCAGAAAAACAGTATTAAAAGTAAGCTCTAGGGGCAGCTAGGTGGCGTAGTGGATAAAGCACCAGCCCTGGAGTCAGGAGTACCCGGGTTCAAATCTGGTCTCAGACACTTAATAATTACCTAGCTGTATGGCCTTGAGCAAGCCACTTAACCCCATTTTGCTTGCAAAAAACTAAAAATTTAAAAAAAAAAGTAAGCTCTGCTCTGAAGACAATCCAGTGAGATATGTACATTAGACTAGGAGTCTCCCAGAAGATCTGGATCCTAGCCTTGGAGCTGATGCCAATGAGCTCTTTGACCTTGAATGAGTCATTTACTTATTCTAGGACTCAGTTTCCTCATTTGTAAAATAGAAGAACTAATACCTGTCTCTTCATCTACCTCATGGTTTTTATAAAGTTCAAATGAGATGATGTACGTGAAAGGCGTTTTGAAAAGGATACAATACTATGGAAATATAAGTTATTTAAACTAAGGAAGAGATGGAGAGGGCCACTTCTTTCATGTTTAACAATAGGAAGAAAGATAAATAAGAGCTATATTTCATGAAGTCAATAAAAAAGAAAATTCACATAAATGGAGTGAAATAGATAAACTGAGTATGGCTGTTGTAAAGAGTTGGTTAGACAGAAGAACATTATACACATTAACAACAACATGGGGTGGTGATCAACCATGCTGGACTCGTTCACTTCAGCAGTACAATAATCAAATACATTTTTAAAAGACTTATGATGGAAAATATCATGCAAATCCAGAGAAGGAACTGTGGAGGTTTAGATGAAGACCAAAGCTTACTATCTTCAAATTTCAAAAATTGTCCAATGTATTGTGTCACTTTTTTCTCTCTAATATTTTCTTTCTTCTGTTTGGATCTGATTCTTCTCTCACAACATGTTCAATATCAATCTATGTTTAGCATGGTTATAAATATAGAGCTTATGTCAAATTGCTTTCTGTCAAAAGGAGGAGGGAGGGAGGGATAAAAATTATGAAATTCAAAATCTTGTGAAAAAAATGATTGGTAAAAATGATCATTGCATATAGTTGCATAAACAAATAAAATGTTCAATTTTTTTAAAAGAGTGGGTTAGAGGGGCGGCTAGGTGGCATAGTGGATAAAGCACCAGCCCTGGAGTCAGGAGTACATGGGTTCAAATCCGGTCTCAGATACTTAATAATTACCTAGCTGTGTGGCCTTGGGCAAGTCACTTAACCCCATTTGCCTTGCAAAAACCTAAAAACAAAAAGTGGATTAGAAAAGTAGAAAAATGATTAGCTAATTCAAGAAATGTTATTGAGATAGTCGCACTCAGTAAGTAGCAGTGTATTACAATGGAAATAGCCCTGGATCTGGAATCTGGAGAGCTGAGTTTGGTTCCTGTCTCAGTTATTTACTATTTGTGTGACCCAAGACACTTCCTTCACCTCTCTATGCCTCAATTTCTTTATCTGTATAATGTAGTAGAGGGAGGTGGATGAGATCATTTCCAATGTCACTTTTAGCTCTCCAGTCCTGATATTACCTCCCTGATCTAGGATGGAAAGTCAGATCTACACACTAATAAAGAGACTATAGAAATGGAACATAAGAAGGTGAAAGCTACATTGAAATCAAAATTATATAGCACAGAGAGCCATGACTCACTGATGGCACACTGATCATATCTATGATACCCTTGCCAAGAGATCCATACCCAGTTTCTACTGTGTAGCTGTCATCTCCTTTGAGGAAAGTGCAGGTATTATCAATCCATTAATAAAGAAGGGAGATTTGGATTGACTTATCCAAAGTGACATGGTGAATTAGTGACATCAAAGTCTGGATGCCAAATCTACTGATTCCCAAATAGAATGACAATAGGGGAATCCAAAGGACATGAATGTGAAGGATGCAAGAGTCTTTCCCATTAAGATAGCCTATTGTCCAGCTCACATTTTGTTTTTGGTCAACAGTCATAGAAGATACTCAACACTTTCCTTGCCATGGGGTATTGAGGATTAATCAGGGCTGGAACACCAATCAGCAATAATCAAACACTTACTATGTGTACTGGGGACACAAAGCCCTTGGAGATGTTTTAGAGGCAGAGATAAGTGGCACGCAAGCAGTAATCTGCAGCCTGCACAGAAGTATTCTAGCAAGAATGACTTTTGTTATTACTTCTTCAAGTAGCTCCTTTGGATTGCTAGTATCATCCATTCAACTATTTTTCCCCAACATTCACTCTGTACAAGACACAGTATAAACTAGTAAAGCAACAAAAAGTCCATCTTCTAAAGTTAAGCTGACTTCTGCTTCCAAAGAAGTATAACGAGAGGGCTAAATTTTACTTCCTTCTGAAGATGGTATGTTTCAATGGAAACTTTAAACTCATACTATTTTTTTCCAGAGGATGTAACTTCATCCCTATTTAAAGGTTTCCAGCTGAACCTCAGAAAGCTGACCACAAATAGAAGTGGAATTTGTTTTATTTGCAACTTGTTCAAAACCCAAAGAATATCAGGGTTGTATGACCAAGTTATTGTATACAGAGGAGGAAAGTGAAGATGAAGAGATTGTATTAAATTATCTCAGAGGTCCCTTCCAGCTCTAATAGGCTAGGAGTCCAGATCTTCAACGTTAATTTTATCTTAATATCTGTATAAAGAAAATCTAGCTTTCTGGCTGGTATACTAATTTAGTCTTAAAGCAGACCCGAGAAATTTCTAGATATACTGAATAACCAACCAATACAGAATTCAGAATTTCCATATGGTAGAGAATCAAGTTGGTAAAGTTCCTGAAAGTCAGAGAATGTCCATGATTTACTAAAAGTTCAGTATTGGAATTGAAGACCATGTTTATAATTTTGATTAAAAGTCTCAATGTTTGCAGGTTGTTTCATTTTAAAACATGCTTAGTTTCTTTTAAGCCCTAAACCCTTCCACTTAGTTAGCTGAAAAGTTTCCTTAGCCCCAACATCAGCAAAGACCTTCCCACCTCTACAAAAAATGATGTGACCTTTAGGCAAATCAATTCCCTCTCTGAGCCTCAGTTTCTACATGTTTAAAATGAGGAATTCAGCCAATAATTTTGAAGATTTCTTTCAGGTATAATATGTAATGGTTTTATGATTTCACTCATCCCTCTACAGTTACCCTGGCATCCTGGGGTACCACAAGGAACATTATTAGCCTCTTGAGATGGAAAGGCTTATGTAAGTCCCAGATCTGTCATAAACTAACTGTATAAACTCAGGCAAGATCCTTAACCTACCTCTTTGTCTCAGTTTTTTTCATCTATAAAATGAGCAAAATATTGAAATGATATTTGTACCACATACCTCAGGGTGGCTAGGTGGTATAGTGGGTAGGGTGCTGGACCTGGAGTCAAGAAAATTCATCTTCCTGAATTCAAATCTGTGTGATGCCAGACAAGTCACTTAATCCTGTTTGCTTCAGTTTCCTCAACTGCAAAATGAGCTGGAGAAGAAAATGGCAAACCACTCCACTGTTTCTGCCAGGAAAATCTCAAATTTGGAGGCAGCTAGGTGGTGCAGTGGATAGAGCACCGACTCTGAATCAGGAGGACCTGAGGTCAAATTTGGCCACAGATACTTAATATTTACTTAGCTGTGTGACCTTGGGCAAGTCATTTAATCCCATTACCCTGCAAAAAGCAAAGAGGGAGAAGAGGAAGAGGAGGAGGAGGAGGAGGAGAAGAGGAAGGAAGGAAGGAAGGAAGGAAGGAAGGAAGGAAGGAAGGAAGGAAGGAAGGAAGGAAGGAAGGAAGGAAGGAAAAAAGAAAGAAAGAAAGAAAGAAAGAAAGAAAGAAAGAAAGAAAGAAAGAAAGAAAGAAAGAAAGAAAGAAAGAAAGAAAGAAAGAAAGAAAGAAAGAAAGAAAGGAGGGAGGAAAGGAAGGAAGGAAAGAGAGAGAAAGAAAGAAAGAAAGAAAACTCCAAATTGAGTCATGAATGAGGAAAAGACTGAATAACTACAGCTATACACCTCATGGGATTGTGTGGAAAATGTTTTGTAAAGAGGAATCATCTGGGCATCTAGGTGGCACAGTGGATAGAGCACCAGCCCTGGAGTCAGGAGGACTTGAGTTCATATCCAACCTCAGATACTTAATAATTGCCTAGCTGTGTGACCTTGGATAAATCACATAACCCCACTGCAACCCCATTGCAAAAACAAAAAGAAGGAGAATCATCATCTTTATTCTTTATTTCATATCTGGAAACTGTTTTGATAAAAAAAAAAAAAGAGTATCTTCACTATATGAACTTAGTGCCAAGACTTTTGACTCCTAACACTCTATAAAAATGTCAGTTGTGCTTGTTAAGAGCTTGATATAACTGCTAAAATATTAGCAGTATTCTAAACCTTGGATCAAACACTCAATAAAGGAACATTTATAAGCACTTACTACATATTAGTCATGAAGGGATAGAAAGATAAAAAAGATATAGCTCCTGCCCTTATAGAGCTTATACTGTATTATCACAGAGGTCATTCCTTTTGGATGGGTAATTCATAATGAAAATTATCTCTCAAATTCTTAAAAATAGTTTTCCTATCTTTGATGATCTTCATTTCAGTGGGATACATTTGAACAATTATTCTTTGTATTTGACCAAAACCCCTTTTAGGAGAGAAAGGTGTTTTGGTAGTTGATAGAATTCAGGTATCATTTTCATCTTAAAGCAAAAGTAAAAAGATCTCAATATTAATTTCTCAAGAGATCGTTTGTTTTCTACTCCCTATTGTTTTAAAAGAAATTGTTTTCTTTAAGATAAACAGCTTAACCATAACAGTGCTGATCAGTGCTGAGAGGGGATGGGGTAGCACCCCAGTGTACATGTTTGTCTTTTCACAAATATGGGTAGGAGAGAGTAAGTACATAGAAGAAAGAGAGACAGATGTTTTAACTTCTGGGATCTTAGCATAGGAACTTGAAGATAAACCAAAAAAAGGGAGAATTATTGATTCATATTTTTAGAAATTCCCAGAGTAGAAAAAAAATAATGGATCCAAATTCATTACTAGGAAAAAGGAGAGAAAAGCTACCTTTGAGAAGTTGTAGATAACAGGAAGCTTATATTGCTAAGGGAGACCTCTCAGGCACCTCTTCTTTCCTATTTTCTTACTGAGGCAGATTTGAAAGGGAAACCATTTCCCTGGGGCCAAGCCAGGGGAATTGAGTAGAAACAAAGTCAAACTCAAAGGGAGGGGCTGGAAAAGAATGGCACCATCTACACAAGGAAGGCGGTGGGAGGCAGGGTGGAACAAAAAGGGAATAATTAGCCTTCTCCTCTCTAGCAGAATGGCAACTACTCCCCACCCACACAACTGCTATGCATATATGTTAAAAAATACAGGAAAAGGGAAAGAAGAACTAATTAATTAGGTTGATGAGAACAGGCTTTTCTAAGAGCATGAGCTATTAGAGATGGGGCTAAAGAAGGGACTCCCCATCCTTTGTTCTTTGAGATCTAATCATGTTCCTGTAAAAAAATAAAAATTAAATTCGAGTAACCTATTTTCCTTGATTGCACTCCATATCCCAAAGCTGTAAAACCAAGAGTATTGCCTACCAGTTTTCTTCTTAATTGCAAAGTAAGGGAAAGTGATGAGAGATGTAAACATCTCAGGATCATAGATTTAGAGCTGGCCCATATGTGTGCAGCATCTTGCACTCCTTGAAAAATACAATGCATCGCTTTTTTAAATTTTCTTTTCTTTTTTTGTCCTCTAAATAACACATGCCTTTGCGGTCTATCCCCCACATCTGGAAGACTGTTCCAACTCACCTCAGCCTCTGGGAATCCTTAGCTCTTTGGGAGAAGGAAATAGCAAATCATTCCAGTATCTGCCAAGAAAATCCTAAATGGAGTTACAAAGAGTCAGACAGCTTTAAAAAAATGACTGACTAATAACAACAACAAGATCCCTTCGGTTTTCAATCCATGAGTAACTTCCTCTGCAAAACTTTGCTGATTTACTCTATCCCCCCCCCCAATTGTTAATGTTCCCTCTCTCCAACAAAATTGCCCGTTAGCATTTATGAAGTGGTATCTCCTTTGATCCTCACTTCATCACAGTGAGAAAAATACAATAAATTATTCCAATTTTCCAGAAAAGAAAACTGAGACTTAGAGAGTTTAAATTATTTGCCATGTTCTCACAGCTAGTCTAAGGGTATGATTCAAACTCAGGTGTTTCCAACTCCTTGTCCAACACTACAAACCTGGTTGTCTCCTTGCTTTTCATTTACTTTGTATTTGTTCTTCATTCATCCAAGTCGAGTCCAACTCTTTTTGGCAGTGTGGACCACATCATGCCAGTACTGTCAATGGGGTTTTCTTGGAAAAGATCCCCGAGTGGCTTGTCATTTCCTTCTTCAATGAGTTGCCCAAGATCACAGGCTTAGATAGTGCCTGAGGTCACATTTGAATTTAGGTCTTCCTAATTCCCAGTCCAGTGCTCTATCCACTGAGCCACCTACATGCCTCCCAGTCTATCTCTTTATCTATGAATGTATTGTATTTCAATAGAATGTAAGGTCCTTGAAGACAGGCACTATTTTATTTCTGTTTTTTTTTATCCCCCAAATGGAGGTTTTATATACATATACATATATATGCATATATGTGTATATATATATATATATATATAATATATTATATGGGAGGTACTCAGTAAATACTTATTAGCCTATATTAGATTAAAGTGGATTGAATTGAATTATATTAGACAAGATTGAATTGGAGCATATTGGACTGGATTGGACTGAACTAAATCACATTAGAGTCAATGTGGTGCAGTGGAGAACATTAACTTTGGAGTCAAAGAGCAGGCAATATATTTGAGACCTGGATCTGTTCCACTTACTATGTGACTTTGGGCAAAATACAGTTTTGAATCTCAGTTTCTTAAATTTTAAAATGAGCATAAAAATATTTTATCCCCTACCTTAAGTGGTTATTATGGAATTAAGTGCTATAATGCATGCAAAGTGCTTTGTAAATAAAGTGTAAAATAAATATGAATTGTTAGATCTGTGGGTGAAGTCAATTTTACTTCCAAAAGAATGATAGACCTAACAATACACTTTGAGATGAATCAGCACCATCTCATTACCCCTTTCCCTACACACACACACACACACACACACACACACACACACACACACAAACACACATATCTGCAGGGCAGATCTGTACCAATAGATAGATCTGTTCCAGTGAAGGATAGAGAAGGTTTAGAATCTGTTGTGCTTTCTCTGTCACCCCCTATATTTGCCTCTCTGGAGTTTCCTTGCCCCATTTCCACAGTGTTAATGAAGCATCTTTGCCAGTAGCTTTAAAAGCTACCAGCTGTAAGACAGGGATAGCCACATCTATGGAAAGAACTTCTGTGGGAGAAGAACCTTTTTCTCCCCAAATTGTGAAATAGGAGGTAGGCAAGACTCTCTCTAGGGTTTGGGAAATAGGTATAAGCATTTTGCTTCTATATTTTGAAGAAGACATGGTCTCTTTCTGGACTAGATTTCTACTTGATGCACTCTAGTTGGTTTCCTGCAGAGGAGATGAGAAAGACAAATGGATGAATGGACAAAGAGAAACAGTGAGAGAAACACACAGAGAGACAAAGACATACAGAGAGAGAAAGAGACAGGGATAGAGATAGAAACAGTGAAACAGAGAGAAACAGAGGCAGAAACAGAGACAAGAAGGGGTAGGAGAGAGTGAGAATGGGGAGGAAAGAGGGAACAGAAGGATAGAAAGATGGTCTTGGAACCAGGAAGATCCAGGTTCAAGTCCCACACTTCTCAGTATCTTGGTTTTATTACCCTGGGCCAGACCCCAGGCATATTCTAAGTCTAAGGAGCAGAGAAGGGAGTAGTGCTCTGTAGGAGTTATGAAAATGTCTTCTTCAGGAGTTCTCTATACCAATAAAATCACAGTTGTGGTCCAGTACTGATAGAAAAGCCTTCCCAAGAGGAAGCTCCTTCTAGCAAAAAAGGAGATGAACTCTTTCTTTGCTCATTAGGTTTAAAAAAAATGGGTTTCCTGCAATGTCCTCAGGCCAACTCTGTTCACTGCATCATGGTAGCCTATCAGGAATTATTTAGGAAGGGCAAATTGAATAAGTATAAACTGAGTTTGGGGTCAGAAGGATATATATATAGTCTTTTTGCAAGGCAATGGGGTTAAGTGGCTTGCCCAAGGCCACACAGCTAGGTAATTAGTTAAGTGTCTGAGGCCAGATTTGAACTCAGGTACTCCTGACTCCAAGGCCAGTGTGCCACCTAGCCGCCCCCAGAAGGATATATATTCTTGAGTGACCCCCTTATTCCATCTAGGAAAGAAATTAACTTATTAGTATCATTACAATGAATCTGAAAATTTGATTGAGTTGACAGTTTAGAAAATTCCAATCTCTGAATCAAAATTGATTGATTGATGCTATAGATATATGCACACATATGTATTATATTATTATATATTTGTTGTAATACAGTCATTTCAGTCATGTCTGGCTCTTTATAAACCATTGGGTTTCCTTGGCAGAGATACTGGAGTAGTTTGCCACTTCTTTCTCTAGCTCATTTAAAAAGGAAGAAACTGAGACAAACATAGTTAAGGGTCTTTTCCAGGGTCACTCCACTAGGAAGAGTCTGGGTTGAATTTTAATTCAGGAGGATAAGTTCTCCTGACTCCAGACTCTCTATCCACTACTTGGATACTATCCCCTGTGCCACCTACAATTGAATACACACACACACACACACACACACACACACACACACACACACACACACACAGAGAAAGAGGTACAGATGACCCACAAGGCTATTCAAGGCTCCAAAATTAGTGTGATGTCAGTTATGCCTTTCATATAAATGTGTGTGCACTACAAAGCCTTTTAACTGATTATTAGATTAAGAGATGAATTCTGTAGAAGAACCTATAAAACATACTTGCACAGGTGAGAGAAAATAACAGGATATACTGGTCTTCCCTAAGCTGTACTTCTGACTTTCCTCCTGAACTTTATGTACAATGCCCCATAAATCTCTATACTCTTTTAAGTTCCCTCCAAACCTGAACTTCATACATTGAAGGACCTTCTACCCAAAAGTCCCTCCTCTGACTAGTTCCTTCCAAGACTTCCATTTTAAGGAGTATAGTTATCCCTTCCATAGTTCCAGGACTAAAGAGAGGGTGCCACCAATGGTTTGGAAAATTCAGATAAAATTTTTTGACCCTCTCTTCCTACTAGAGAAGTTTGATTTTTTTAATTTTCTTTTATAGAATGTTCACAATATTAAAAGATAAAATATGTTGATATTATATAATGCTATACATATATGCTATACATTTTTGAAATTTGAAACATTTTCTGTGTCATCTGCTGGCCTTTGCTTGTTGTCTGAAGCTTCTGCAAAACTCCCTCAAAATTCCCATTTAATTTCTTATGCCAACCCACAATATATGGAAACCAAGATGGTTTCTATGTATTATTCCTCTCTAAGCTGCTCTTTACTTTCTCCTCTTAGACCTCCTCTACATTCTTTTATGTGTTGTCTTCCACCATTAGAATATAAGTTCTCTACACCCAAAAGGCAACAAAAATAAGCATACCCTTTGATCCAGCATTGCCACTACTGGGTCTATACCCTGAAGAGATGATGAAAAAGGGTAAAAAATATCACTTGTACAAAAATATTCATAGGAGCCCTGTTTGTGGTGGCAAAGAATTGGAAATCGAGTAAATGTCCTTCAATTGGGGAATGACTTAGCAAACTGTGGTATATGTATGTCATGGAACACTATTGTTCTATTAGAAACCAGGAGGGATGGGATTTCAGGGAAGCCTGGAGGGATTTGCATGAACTGATGCTGAGCGAGATGAGCAGAACCAGAAGAACATTGTATACCCTAACAGCAACATGGGGGTGATGTTCAACCTTGATGGACTTTCAAGTGCAACAGTCAGGGACAATTTGGGGCTGTCTGCAATGGAGAATACCATCTGTATCCAGATAAAGAGCAATAGAGTTTGAACAAAGTTCAAGAACTATTCCCTTTAATTTAGGGGAAAAAACAGATATATTATTGTCTGATCTTGTTATCTCCTATACTTTTTTGTTTCTTCTTTAAGGATATGATTTCTCTCTCATCACACTCAATTTGGATCAATGTACAACATGGAAACAAAGTAAAGACAGACAGATAGCTTTCCATGGGGGGAGGGGGTGGGGGGGAAGTAAGATTGGGGAAAAATTGTAAAACTCAAATAAAATCTTTAACAAAAAAAGAAAGAAACCAGGAGGGATGGGAATTCAGAGAAGCCTGGAAGGATTTGCATGAACTGATGCTGAGAGAGATGAGCAGAACCAGAAGAACATTGTATACCCTAACAGCAACATGGGAGTGATGATCAACCTTAATGGACTTACTCATACCAACAAGGCAGCAAACAGGCACAATTCTGGGGTGTCTATGATGAAGAACGCCATCTGTATCCTGAGAAAGAATTGTGGGGTTTGAACCAAGGAATGTTACTTTTAATTTTTTAAAAAAAGATTGTTTTACATAAAAAAAGAATATAAGTTCTCTGAGGGCAGGAAATGTCTTTCAGTTTCTATTTATATTTCCATAAGCACTTAATAAATTTTTGTTGACTTGGTTAGACTTGTCAAGGGAATACATAGCTTTAAGTTGCACTATGGGACTGTAAAATAGACACTTGTGTAATTTCCTAAAGAACTGGTAGTCTCTGCCCTGCCCAAATTATGTCTGGCTTCCTAAAT
The DNA here is from genome assembly GCF_037893015.1 of Macrotis lagotis. Classification (NCBI taxonomy): domain Eukaryota; kingdom Metazoa; phylum Chordata; class Mammalia; order Peramelemorphia; family Peramelidae; genus Macrotis; species Macrotis lagotis. The sequence goes on along the minus strand of NC_133661.1, from coordinate 70,669,891 downwards.
AAGTTTATTAGCCTCAACAAGAAATCCTACTGAACAATAGAAAGTGAGCCAGGGTGATCAAGAAGGAATTCCTAGAATATTTTCCTGTAATACAGACTCTAAGGTGACATTTATTTACTCTGAGTTTGAATGGAGGATGAAAGGAAAACAAAAATCTTCCAGCATCCGCTGTTTGGTGAGCTGAAGATGGGCAATGGAAAGCAGAAGGGGCAAGGAAAAAATGTTAAATCAATCTCAAGTAATGTGCCATGGCTGTGACCTGTGAAGAGTATCCAGTGCCCAACACACTGCCAGACAACATTCAGAAATGAGGTGGCATTTCTTCCTAAGCAAAACCTTCAGCCATATCTGTATGAGGCTATGTCTCTACTTCCAGCTGGTTTCTGTGAATCCACTGCTTGTTTGATTTAACTGGATGCTCATTCTCCTTAAAAGAGCCCTGTGTGGTTATAGACTAAGGGTCGACTCACAAATGGGCTATAGTTGCCAATGAAATGACAATCTTTACTTTATGGGTATAGCCCATGGGGAGGACTGTTGGTCCCCATCACAGCTATCTTCTGTAGCTCCATTTAAAAATATTAACCAATGAAGATTTCTATCTATAGATATAATCTACTTAATTGAAGAAGTCAGATTCAGATTCAGAATCATGAATGTTTGCAAAATAAATTGATGAAGAAATCACCTTTGTTTAACTGAAGAGTTTCCCCCCACTCCTTTGTAGTCAAAGAATGGAATGAAATTGTGGTTCTTTTCAAAAATCTCCTTCCTTTCCATTTAGTTCATTAGTTCATTAAAGGAGAATTTAACTCTGTGATCTAGAATATTATATGCATACCATATAAATCATATATTATAGTTGTAATACATAATTTCTTTATAATCTGTAATCTGGGGAATTATCATTCAGGTCACAGAAACTTATATCCACAACTATTTCTGTTATTTTCATCAAAAAGAAGCAACACCGGAATTTAAAAAACAAAAACCCAATATCATTTTTCCATGTATATGTCCTTTGAAAATATTTTCCATTAGTGTATTCATTATACTTTTCCCATAACACATTCAGATTAAAAATTTAATGTTTTTTCAAATGTGATCATTTACCCTAGATTATTTATATGTCCAATTTACCCATGAGATAAGCCAAATGACTATTAAGGATCACGATAAATTAAAAATAAGAAATGAAACTACCCCCAAACAAATTGAATGGTTCACATCTTTAAAACAGATTGTGCTTCTTTTTAGAAAAAGAACATGTCCTAAATGCCTTTTTGTCAAATTAAATGTCATTTACTTTAACAGAAAATTAAAACCTTGGCATAGAAAATACTTGGATTTTATGTCAAAAATAAAATTACATTTTTCCTCCTTTCCTTTCGGCTTAACTGAAAAAAATCTTCAAGAGAAGAATAAATATTTTCATATTAAACTAAACTGTTTGGCACGATATTTGTGTAGGTGACCATCACTCTTGACTTTTCCAAATAAACATTCCTTCAAACACTAATCACTGTATCATCCAGGGTGCCCTAAGAAGCAGATCATTTCTATTTGGTACAATTTTGAATCCAGTTTCCAATATTGGCTCCTACCAAAATATTCTTGTCACTGACATACTCATCTATTGTCTTCACAGAATAAAGCTCTGTGCTCTGTACCAATAGCCTTTATTCTATGACTGAAGACTCTTGCTCACATTATAAGATATTTTGTTCAAACCTAAAGAAAATAGAATGAATATTTTCCAAAGGGTTATTCTCTTTTCGGATAAAGAGGTCCTTGTGTTTACTTACTAAAAGAAAACTGCTTAACTGACACCTTCAGTCTAAAGTCATATGCGACCCTGCCATTGTAGCCATACCTTTGTTCCAAAGCTTTCTACTTCTACTATAGAAATATTTTCCTCAGAAGAATCCAAATTAACTGCTGGATAAAGCCTAATCACAGAACAGATGACAGAGTAAAATATAGAAATCAAAGTAAATAGACTACTATGAAAACAGCTGTCAAGGTGGGGGGAGGATGAATGGGGGGGGGGGAGGCAAGGCTGTGTTATCTATTCCCAGGGATAGTCTATGAATAGAATTCATCCACTGTGTAACAGAGATTTTTTTTCCTGCACAAATATACATTGTAGATGGATCTTCATCATAGTGGCAACTTATTTCAGAAATTCCTCCCAAGGTCAGTTTAGCCTTTCCAGGGAGAGGGAAGTAAGTATTAAGAATCAGAATCTGAAAACTGAATGAGACCTAACCCCCAATCTTATTTCCTAATAAATAAAGGAATTCATAGATTAATAGATTATTGGAAGGGACCTAAAGACCATATAGCTCTAGTCTTTAATTTTATGGATGAGATCAGAGAGATTGAGAAAGCTTTCAAAAAGGTAACAGAAGGAACATCTAAAGCTAAGCCCAGTGACTAGCCAGTATCTTCCACAGGTGATCATCCATTTTCTGCTTGTTAAAATTACTAGTGAACAGGAACTAACACCATTGCCCATGCATTCATTTCGGAATTGCTCTGATGACTAGGTAGTTTCCTCAAAGGGATATAGAATCCACTTCAATATAATTTCCATTTATTGTTCTTCATTCGCTCAGAGAACAGAAGAATTGGTCAAAGCTCACTTTTAAAGGGCAGAGTTTTAGATTTTTGAAGATAGTTTTCATACCCATCCCCACTAAGTTTTTCCTCCTCCAGGCTAAATAGTCCCAATTTCTGTATTTATACCTCATATGGCTTAGGATTTAGAGGTTAAAGGAATTTTAAAGGCAAACACGTCCAACCTTCTTCCTTCATTTTATAGATGAGAAAACTGAGGTTCGACAAGGTTTTAAACTTACCTAGTATCCAATAGCTAATAAACGTCTGAGGTAGAATTTGAAAACAGGTCTTCCTGACTCCAAGTCAGTATTCTATCTGTCATGCCATCTAGTTGCATAGTTTCCCAGACATCAAACCATCCTTCCTTCCTCATCCTCCTCTGGATCAGCTCCAATTTTTTAATCTCTCTCATCATATATTGCCTAGAACTAAACTTGAAAAATATTCAGCTGTCTTCCCTTGGTTTTGTGAAACCACCCTCCCCTCCATTTGCTTAGTTTTGCTATACAGTCAAGTTTTATGTGTTGATACTTAATAAGTTCTAACTTTCCTGCCTGGACCTTTATAGTATTTGCTTCCTCCCTCAGGTCTCTGCCTACCTGAAAGCTAGTTCCTGGAAGAGAAAGAGTAGTGAGTGGCTTTCTTATTCATCTACCAATGCTACTGCCCACCTGGCATTGTAATGGCCCTCCTATGTTTCCCAAAGGAAATACCTTCTTCCTTCTCTCCTTACGTTGTTCTTTCTTCTTTCCTCTTCTTCTCTTCTAGGCTCTACAGCCAGGACAGCCTACCCCAAAGTGGAAACCTCTGAAGGTCCCTTCGGGATCACATACACACACACACACACACACACACACACACAACCTAGGAAGCAGTGGCTCTCACCTTCTAGCCCCTCCTCCAATTCTAGCAGGTCCCTCACCTCTGCTGATCCCCAAAGAAAAGAAAGGAAGGGAAGGGGAGGGGAGGGAAGGGGAGGGGAGGGGAGGGGAGGGGAGGGGAAAGAAAGGAATCCCATCGTAGTGTTATGGAGTGGGCAAAGCTACCTGAGGGATTCCACCTGGCTAAGCCATGCACGGTTTGTGGAGTCTGGGAGCCTATGTGTCTACCACCCATGCATGGAGCTGAACTGGCCGCTGCCCCCCGCCCGCTCCTCAGGTATCTCGAAACTGAACCAGAGCAGGGAGGGTCAGTTCCCCATCCCCTCCCAGCATTGCTTCGGGGCATCAGCTGTCGCCCACCTGCTCGCTCCCAGGACTGGCTCTCCACCTCCTTCCTTCCCGGTTTCCCCGTCTGTCGCCCCTTTCTGGCCCAGCCTTACCGGTTCCAGTCGCTGCCGCCGCTGCTCCCGTTGGTCCTCAAGTCCCCCGAGGTCTGTGGTAGCACAGGTGGCCCAGACACTCAAAGGCTCAGCCCGGAGCCGCTGACGGACAGGGCCCTGGGCATCGCGCCCGCGGCCGGGGGTGCCCCTCCAGCCGGAGTCTCTGGAGCCTGAGGGCAGGGGAGTGAGGTGTTGCCGGGGGTGCCGTGCAGGGGGAAGTCCTGATTGGGGGAATGGGCTGCAAGGGCTCCCCGAATGCTCGCGTCCTGCTGCGGGGGAAGAAAGTGGCCACCGTCTGACTCGTGACTATCTCCAGCCCGCGCGCACCGAGAGCCAGTGAGGCGTGAGACGAGGGCAGGTCCCTTCCCTGGCTGCCTGCCTTTGCCTAGGCTCCCTCCCCTCCCCTCCCACTTGCTCCCCACTTTTCCTCCCGCCTTTCTTTCCCTGCTCCCGCCTCCCCTGCACCTCCCCCTCATTTCACCCCCGCCTGTCCTATTCATTCAGTTGGCCGTCGCTGCCCGCGATCCCCAGCCATTCTCGCCCCTGCCCTGCCCTGCCCTGCGCTGCCCTGCCCTGCCCTGCCCTGCGCTGCCCTGCCCTGCGCTGCGCTCGGCCTCTTTTTTCCCTGTGCGGATCCTTCTCCCGTGTTTGTGTTTGTTTTTTGGCTGTTGTGTCCCTTGCTCCATGCTAGCCCTGTCTCGTTTTTCAATTTTCGTGCAGCCTTTGGGTCCAAGAGATGCTCCCCCTGGATTGGAGCTCCATTTTCCTCACCCCCATCCCCTTGGTTCCCGAAGCCGTCCACTCTCCATCTCACTTCATTTCTCGCTTCTTTTTCTCCTGATTCTTCTTTCCCAATTTTTCCTCTTCTCCATCTTTGCTACTAACTCGGGACTTCCGGCGCCTGATTTTCACCCCAGCCTCAGCTCCCATCTATCCCCTTCTTCCAAACCCACCGTCTCCTGGGCATCCCGTCTGCGGATTCTATTCTTTGCCCAAAGCTGTTTGTGTCTCTCTTCTAGTGCCATTTACTCTCCAGTTAAAGCTCTGCTCGACCCTCTGCCCAACTTGACTAGATTCCCTGGCCTGCCCTGCCATTGCTTTCTCATTCTTGTCTGTCTGTCTGTCTTTCTTTCTTTCTTTCTTTCTTTCTTCCTTCCTTCCTTCCTTCCTTCCTTCCTTTCTTTCTTTCTTCTTCTTTTCTTCTTTTTACCTTCTGCTTCTGCTTCTGTTTCTTCTATTGCTTCTGTTCTCGGTTCTTCTTCTTCTCCTTCTGCTTCTTCTGCTGCTGCTTCTGTTTCTTCTTTTCTTCTCCATCCTCACAGTCATCAGCTTTTTTCTTCTTCCTCATCTTTTCTTCTTCATCTTTTTTCATCATCAACATAGTAATCTCCCTGCCACCTCCTCTTCTTCTTCTTCAAAAGAAAGTACTCTTTAATTATGTCCCTTGAAGGGCCCCCCAAAAGAAGAAATAGAGTCTGATAAGAACCCCTTTGTCAAAAATGACCTTTGACACAATTTAGAACTTGAAAGAACACACAGTCTTGGGAAGTGTGAACTAGGAAACTAGCAAACTACCCATGAGTCTTCTCTTGTTGTTAAGTCTGGATGGGTGGGATGGTCTGTGCTTTCTCCTAAGGGTGCATGTATCCTTATGGAACTTATTTCTTCAAGACAGTCCTGAGACTCATCCCTGAACCCCATCTCATGATGTCCCTCTTATAGGATTCACTTTCTCCCTCCAAACTCCAGGTTGCCCCATTTCCAAAATGATTTCATCCATGATGGGATCATCCTCTGCAACTTCAAAGTCTCTGCAACTGCTTACTTCTATTCTCTTCAGATTGTCTTCCTTGAAGTTTCTCTTAACCCACTGATTTTGATCCTGTTTGCAACTCCAACTCTAATACTTAGTAAATAATCATAATAAGTCTAATCAATATCCTTTTCTAAACTTTCCCTGAGCTGTCTAATTGTAAAACTATGATTTAGGAGGAAAAGAATCTGACAAAATTGGAGTCAGATCACAGTGACTTCCTTTCACATAAATTCACTGAAAAGAGAGTGCATCACTCAGTTCATCCTGTGGAACACCAGGACAGAGGATGTGAGCTCATTGTATAACATTTCCTGATTGGAGTTAGCCTAGGAAATATACCATTTTGGGAGTTCCTCTGATTTATGACTTCTGAATGAGAGGTAGAAAGTTAACAATACATCAGAATGTAGGAACATAAGCAAGGGCTGTCGTCTCTGAAGCTGTCACCTTGGAAAGAATGCCGTGCAATTAGTTTTGGTGCTCTTGCCATTATTTTTAATTAAATTTAAAAACAAGAACAAAACAGAGTGACTCGTGTTGATCATTTGCTCCCTAGATATCTAGTGTGACTGTGAAGGAAGTACCTAACACCTTGTTATAGTCTAACTGTTTACAGGAGCACTCATGGACTACAGTCTGAAGGCAAAGGAAAAGATCCAGGAAGGACTACGAAGGGGCAGTGCAAGTAGACATAGACTATGATGACTCTACTGGTCTCCTTCCAGAGAGGCAGCACTTGGATTCACAAAGACCTTGACTCCAATTGCCTCAGAAACGTAGCTATGCAACCTTGGGAGAATTATTTAACATCTTTATGCCTCAGTCTTTTTTTTTTTTTTTTAGGTTTTTGCAAGGCAATGGGGTTAAGTGGCTTGCCCAAGGCCACACAGCTAGGTCATTATTAAGTGTCTGAGGCCGGATTTGAACTCAGGTACTCCTGACTCCAGGGCGGGTGCTCTATCCACTGCGCCACCTAGCCACCCCTTGCCTCAGTCTTCTAATCTGTTAAATCAGGGAGCTAAATACCATGCTTTCTAAGGTTGCATCTACCTCTAAATATATCATCCTGTGAATATCACATGGTTTATTTGACTATTCTCTGTTCATTAAACATAAAGTTTGTTTCTAGTTTGTTCTGTTTTTCCAAACAAAATAACAGTCTGCAAGACAGGTCCCTTACTCTCTTCAAGTTATCTTTAGTATAAATTCTAAAGCCCTTTCCAGTTCTAAATTTATGAAAATAGGATTCCCAAATGAATTGGGAATACCCATATATTATATTGTTTGTAACCTCTCTGTCTCTGTCTCTCTCTCTCTCTCTCTCTGTCTCTGTCTGTCTCTGTCTCTCTGTCTCTCTCTCTCTCTCTCTCTCTCTCTCCACCTCTGTCTCTGTCTCTCTGACTCTCTCTTTCCTTCTCTGTCTCTCTCTTCTTCTCCTGTCTCGCCTTCCTTTCCTCTCCTGTCTCTCCTTCCCTTCCTCTCTTTGTCTCTCTTTCCCTTCCTCTCTCTGTCTCTCTCTCTGCCTCTGTCTCTTCCCCCATCTCTCATTTGCTCCCCACTTAAATCATTTGTTTTATAAAAATTTCCTTTATTTCTCTATCAGTATTTTAATATTCTGATTTTTTTAAAGCTCTGATCAATTTTAAGTTGGTCATTTTAACTTTAAGGATTTTAAACCCTGTTCTCAGTGTTCCTGTTATAGCCTACCCTAGTAATTAAACAAATGTATTCCATCTGTTTCTTGGAATCATTGGATGTTAATGCTGGAAGGGATTTTGGAGATCTTATAGGCCAACCCCTCTCATTTTACAGATGGGGAAACTTACTTGAACTGTTCATTTTCATTTGCTAATCTAGGCTTGCATTTCAACTGGTCTTTTTGGAATCAAATTTTGTAAAAATTTTCCTCTTTCCTTCTATCTTATGTCTTGTCCCCACCAGTGCTTTGGTGGCCCCAGTGAAACCATTACGACCTGAAAACCTCCCAACTTTTCATTTTCAATGACATAAGCAACAAATTTCAATACTCCTTTCCCCTGTTGGCTGTGCTTCTGACTCCAGGTTCTATCACTATTCCCTAATTGACCTCTTAGCTCAGAACTTCAGCCTATGCCTAGGGCCTTTTCAACCTGGAACCTCTCTCTGCCTTGATAGCCGTTTTTGCCTTTGGTGAGTTGTTTCCAGGGCTTCTATTTTGGAATAAACCCAGGCCAGACATGCCTCATTTCCCCACTGTGCAGTGTTTCTAATGATTTAGTCTTTGCCACCAAGCTCCAGAGTTGGACCATCCCCCACTCCCCATTTTTTTCAGGTCCCTTTTATGTATTGTTTTCTTGCTTTAGAATGAAAGGTCTCTGAGGGCAGGACTTCCTTTCCCCTCGTATTTGCAGAGATTAGCACAGTACCTAATAAATACTGGTTGTCTCCAGATAGTTCATTATGGCCTAGGTATGTCCCTGAGTCCTTTAAGGTAATATCAGAAGTTCTCATGAAGGGGACAGACACTGAAGACCAGTCTGGTAATGGACTGCATTCCTGCCTTCCAGGAATTAACCTAGCTAAGTTTAAAAAGGTCCTTTGCCAGAATGCTGCCCAACAGATGGTGAAGATTTTTTTAGCCAAAGGAACTCATTAAAATAGGGATGAAGAGGTTTCATTATGCAGCAGGAGAGAGAGTATTTCCATGGATCTTCAGAACCACAAGAAGAAGAATTGTCATTTACAAAGTTTAAGAAAGCACTTTATTCAACTTACACAACTGCCCTGTGAGAAAGGCATTATGGGTATTGTTTATCTCCATTTTACAAATGAGAATGCAGGTTCAGAGAAAGTAAATGAATCTCTCATAGTCACACAGCTGTAAATACCAAAGATGAAATCCAACCCCAAATTTTAGCTGACTCCAGATATCTAACACTCTACCATCATACTGCCTCTAGTAAGAGCAATAATACTGCTTAAGCAAGAGAAAATTTTAAAACAGTACTAAATAAACTGCAATAGCAATTAGCATTGGGCTTGGAGTCAAGAAGCCTGAGTTCAAATCCTTCAAATACTAGTCATGTTATCCAGAAAAATAGATAATTAGACCAGAAAAAATAGACCAGTTACTCACCTGCAAAATTGGAAGGAGGCAGACTGGATAATAACCTTTAAGGTTACTTTCAGTTCTAAATCCCTCTCTACAGTTTGTTTTGGATGTCAAAATTTTTAAGCATAAGGATCCTTTTTATAAAAAAAATTTGAAATTGCTGATATATAATATTACATACTAATATGTTGATATAATTATAATATATATGATATAATATATAATGATGGTGATTATATGGTGATTGGGGTATATCTTCCTCATATATTTGAAGGCAGGTTTAATTTTAAATTCTTATATATAATTTGTATCTCCAGGAAATAAGGTGCATCTTTTTTTGCCTAGTCTACCTACAATTTGAGACTCTGGTCTGGTTTATGCCTTTGGGAAAAAAAGGACATCTCAATTAAGCTAAGCCATTCATTTACAGCAACTAGAGAATGCCCCCAAATCCAAAGGGTTTAGTAGGAAGGGGGTCGACAAGTACATTCAGTATTTTTGAAGTTCTAGCAGACAGTTTCCTACAAAAGCCTGTCCTTGAATTACTCAAGCCTCTAAATGGGATGTTGAGACATTGAGATTATAGCTTAGACATTCTACCATTGAAAAGATAAATTTGATTTATACTCAGAACCATCCCTGTCCCCAAATTCTCTTTATTTGGGACTGGTTGCTTTGAGTTAACAAAGCTAACTCTTTAAGATGCAAATAATACATACATTTGTTTAGGTTTGAAAAATACCTTTCTTCCAACAACCTTATGAGGCAAAGAGCTTTACAAATTTTAAATTGCTATTGAAGCATGATTTATTAACAGGTAATAAAAATAATGGTACTCTCATCTGTAAGATGGGGAAACTGAAGCTTAAAAAAGGTTAAATGACTTGTCCAAAGACACATTGCCAAGATTTAAACTCAAGTCTTCTGACTCTAATTCTAGTAAATTTCCACTATACTATGGCAATCTGGTAAATTTAGGAACAAGTTTGCTATTCATACTATTAGAGATTATTACATTTATTGATTTGTTCTCTTTTCTTCCCCAAAACCAGATGAGACATTTAATAGGTGTTTGAACTTGCAAGTTTAGCTAGTCACTTACCAAAAAAAAAAAAAAAAGGTTTCCTTATCTGAAAAAAAAAACACATTTTATGCTGTTCTGATAGTCCAGGCAAGGGATGACGAAGACCTGAACCAAGATCATGGGTATAAAAGAAGAAAGAAAGGAGTAGATTCAAGAAATATTATAGGGCGGCTAGGTAGCGTAGTAGATAAAGCACCAGCCTTGGAGTCAGGAGTACCTGGGTTCAAATCCGGTCTCAGACACTTAATAATTACCTAGCTGTGTGGCCTTGGGCAAGCCACTTAACCCCATTTGCCTTGCAAAAGCCTAAAAAAAGAAATATTATAAAAATCGAATGAATAAGCCTTAGTAATATTGGGTGTTGAGGGGATGGGGAGGAGGAGAGAGAGGGCAGAGGATGAGTGATAGGGAAAAGTCAAGAATGACTGAGATTGGCAAAGAGGTTGACTTCAAAGGTTAATACTGTCCCCATCTAGAAACAGAGAAGTATGAAGAAGGAATGACTGTTTTAGGAAGAAACAATCTGGAATACAGAAATATGTAACATATAAATACACACAAAAATGGAATCAGTTGTGTCATATAATTGACCTAAAACAAATATGGATCCTCTTCTGTGGTTTTCACAAAACAAGTAGTGAGAACATCCAGTCTAATACACACACACACACACACACACACACACACACACACACACACCAACCACATACATGGACATTTAATCTCTGGCTCCTTAAAGATTTCTGGGGCCTTAGGGGTTGCAGCTCTTCTCCAGTCAAGTTGATGACATGATTGCCTTTTTCCTTCCGACACCTCTGAGCTCAAAGTCCAACCCTGGCCTGCATAGCCTGGCTGCCCCTGTACAGAGAGATGGAGGCTCTCCCAGCAATCAGAGCAGTGAACCAGAGTCAGGGATCCACATCCCTGATCCTGTCACCTCTTCCAGCCCTCACAGTTTTTGATGGCTGTCGTTCCACATAAGTGTGCTTAACGGCTGGTCAAAGATGCTTGTGAGCATGTTGACAAATGAAATAAGTGAAGGTATTTGATTAATGTCTTAGCAATCTGAATATTGGCTTGCACTTAGAGCAGAAATGACAGATCTTTACCATACGATGCCAGTGAAGCAGTTCCTTTTCATTGTGGTTTACTTAGCAACTGGATTTCTTCAAGATGTGAGGTGCTTCTAATTCTAATAGGCCAATCAGAAATAAATTTGAACCAGAATAATTTTAGACCCCCTTGAAATGGACCCACTTCACCTGCACTACCAGGACCACTCTACTATTTGAGGATATGATTTTGCTGCATAATCTCGAAATTCATGTTAACTAGACTTCAGACTCTTGGAGTCTGCTAGTGTTTTCTAAATTTGGGACTAGTCTGACAGTTAGGACAAGGGTGACAGAATGGGTTGTTCTTGTGAACATGAGAAGCTCAAAGAATGAACATCTAATGCCACCATACAGCTCCCCAGCTCCCAGACTTATCACACTGGACATTCTTGGAGGCAGAGATTATCTAAAAGAACTTGGATCCTCTAGAACTGGCATAGTTTTCCACTGATCTAGAGGAAGATGAGTGATAGGGGTTGAAGAGGGAGAGAACAATATAGATGTATAATTTTTATGTGTCTAGAACCTGGCATTCAATCTACAAATATAGATTAGATTTATGGCAGCTGGGGCAGCTAGGTGGTACAGTGGATAGAGCACTGACCCTGGAGTCAGGAGTACCTGAGTTCAAATCCAGCCTCAGACACTTAATAATTACCTAGCTGTGTGGCCTTGGGCAAGCCACTTAACTCCATTTTCCTTGCAAAAAAAAAAAAAGATTTATGGCAGCTAGGTTGCACTGTGGATAGAGCACCAGTCCTGGAGTCAGAAGTACTTGAGTTCAATTTGACCATCAGACACTAGACACTTACTAACTGTGTGATCTTGGGCAAGTCACTTGACCCTGACTGTCTCACATCTAGTATCATCTCTAGTCATCCTGATTCATATCTGGCTACTAGACCCAGATGATTCTGGAGAAGAAAGTGAGGCTGGTGACTTAGCACAGCACCCCCATATATAATTAACATACAATGTCACATTCATCACCTCCCTGATGTCATGGTCTTCTTCAGATGGAAGAACAAACATCATCATTTACTTATGTGCTAAGCACTCTGTTCAGTACTGGGGATATAAAAACAATGAATGAAACAATCCCTATATAGCTTACATTCTAATGGGGTAGACAAATAGAATCTACAAAAATAGGCAGTATGATTATAAAGTTTTATGCCCAAAACTATTATATATAAAGTGTTTCAATACAATATAGGTTGGAAGAAAGGACATTAGGAGTGGGGGGGGGGTCAGGAAAGACTATGTCTGAACTGCATCTTAAAGAGAGTGGTTCTATGAAGTAGAGGGAAAGTTTCAGTATATTCCAAACATGGGGAAACACTCATAGAAAGAAATCAAGAACAGAGAGGGAATGTCAGAAATGAAGAACAATAAGAAGTCCAGCTGATTGGTTCAAAAAGCATGAGAGTAGTAATATCCAATAAGATTGAAAAGATAGGTTGGACCAGGGTGTAGAGTGTTTTAAAAGCTAAATCAAGGACTTTCAATTTTATCCAAGAGGCAATTGGAAATCACTGCAGTGGCCAAGGAAGTCACAATACAAGATATGTGCTTAAGGAAAACTACTTTGGCAACAGTTTCTTGGATTGACTGGAAGGGTAAGAGACTTGTGGCAGAGAGACTGTTGCCATAAGATGGGGGAAACTGATGGCACCCTGAACTACTAAGGTGGTAGGTGTGTGTGTGTGTGTGTGTGTGTGTGTGTGTGTGTGTGTGTGTGTGTGTGTGAAATGAGGAAATCAGATCTGAGAGATGTTGAAAAGGTAGATACAGCAAGATTTGGCTAATGAGTAAATGATATGACATGGGTCAAATTTTGAGTGAGTGAGAGAGGCAGAGAGACAGAGATAGACAGAGACAGGCACAGATAGAGGGAGGGAAAGAGAGACAGAAAGAGACAGAGGAGAGAGAGAGAGAGAGAGAGAGAGAGAGAGAGAGAGAGAGAGAGAGAGAGAGAGAGAGAACATTAGAAGAAGCTGAGTGATATATAGAGTCAGAAAGCCCTGGGTTCAAATGTGGTCTCATATACTTATAGCTATGTGATTATGTGATCCTGGGCAAATCATTCTATATATCTTATTTTCCACAATTATAAAATAAGGATAATGATATCCTCTACCTAAGAATACTGTGATTCTCAAGTGAAATTGCATATGGAAGTATTATGTAAATGTTAAAGTATTGTGTTCATTTCACATATATGCATGTAAACATGCATGTGTGCATGTATGTAAACACGTGTTGCTCATTTATCATCCAGAGATTATCAGTACTACAAGGAATGGGCACATAGTAGAAGAACCAGAGTAAAACTCTGATAGATACCCCACAAGCACCTTCAAGTCCTTTTGCGTGGAATTGCTCCTGATATATCCCATATAAACTCATATTTGATACTATTTATCCTGCATATAACTTGCTTTATATGTCTTTCTTTGTAAGTTGTCTCCCTCATTAAATTGTAAGCTCCCTGAAGGCAGGGCTTATCTTTTGCCTCTTTTTATATCTCCAGCGCTTACCAGTGTCTGACTTACAATAAGCACTAAATGTTGATTGATTAATTTCATACCCTAATAAATGCTTTTGATGTCAAAGGTAAATCTGCTTTTTTTCCATTTGAGATCAGAAATCAAAAATAAGGTTAATAAATCAATGTGTTGTTCATGGACAACAAGGAACGCTACACATCATATAACCTCACCAGCAAAAAACTTGAAAGCTTTATATATAGATGAAATTAGAATTATAAAATATTGGCATGCAAAATGGGTCTTCGAGATCCTCCCTAGAGGAAGAAATCCCACAACAATTAATTAGATGCCCAGGATCACCACAGATCAATGGCAGAGCTGAAACTAGAATTCAGATCTATGATGTGGTTTTTATAATGTTCTTATAAAAGGGAATGAAAATAAGTGTTTTCCCCTTGGTTGAAATGCGATACTAATGAGTCAAATAAAGTTGTGGATTAACTAGTTGGCTTGTTTAGTAGTCACAAACAGTATGTAAACCCTCACTTCACTGGTCAGTAGCCAAAATGCCTTTGGTTACAAGGAAATAGCAAAGGGAAAGCATGCAAATAGAGATGCAGTCACAGGAAAGTCATTACCAAGACTAGAAAAAAACAAAGGAAAGAGTTATACATACGCTTCTAACTGAGTCCAGCTGTGAGGATTTACCCAGGTTCAGAATTTAACTAGTTTGAAGATTGTAGAGGGTAAATAATAGAAAAGGGAAAACCTTTCAAAAGCACATGCTTTGGAAAGGATCTGAGACTTGAACAATTCAATTTCAAATGAAGAGGCCAGCTAGAGTTCTTTTAGCAACTCCCTAATGGTATCCCAGGAAGATTTTGTATGAGCAATCTGCTTGGGCCAGCCAAACAACAATCTAACCCATATTGCTAAAACATCATGCTCTGGGAGGAAGCAGCCCAGCTTAGCAGCTAAAAGACCCACCTCTCCCCAATGGCTTCCACTTCAATAAATTGTTTGGGAAGCCTCCTGATAAATAAAGTACATCAAGTTGTTAATGTATGAGTTTCCTTGGTATACATGCTCACTATCACTGAATTGTAAATTTGTGTCCACTCTCCCTTTCCCCTGACTCACTATTTGTGGGAGAATGTATCCCAGGTTATGTGGGGAAATGGTCTGTTGTTAATGTTCTTGCTATGCTATTTGAATAAATGCCATTACTGAAAAATTAATTTAATATGTGCATACCTTTGATCCAGTAATATCACTATTGGGTCTATACCCAAGAGATGATGAAAAAGGGTAAAAACATCACTTGTTCAAAAATTCAAAAATATTCATAACAGCCTTGTTTGTGGTGGCAAAGAATTGGAAATCAAGTAAATGTCCTTCAATTGGGGAATGACTTAACAAATTGCAAAAAAACTAAAAAAATTGCTCTAAATCATTATTGATTAGAAAAATGCAAATTAAAACATTTTCTTTTTTTTTTTTAGGTTTTTTTAGGTTTTTGCAAGGCAAATGGGGTTAAGTGGCTAGCCCAAGGCCACACAGCTAGGTAATTATTAAGTGTCCGAGACCAGATTTGAACCCAGGTACTCCTGACTCCAAGACTGGTGCTTTATCCACTACGCCACCTAGCCGCCCCCAAAACATTTCTGAGGTACCATCTCACACCCCTCAGACTGGCCAATATAATCAGAAAGGACAATGATCAGTGTTGGAAGGGATGTGAGAAATCTGGGACACTAATACATTGTTGGTGGAGCTATGAACTCATCCAAACTTTCTGGAGAGAAATTTGGAATTACGCCCAAAGGGCAACAAAAAATGTGCATACCTTTTGATCCAGCAATACCACTACTGGGTCTATACCCTGAAGAGATTTTGAAAAAGGATAAAAACATCACTTGTACAAAAATATCCATAGCGGCCCTGTTTGTGGTGGCAAAGAATTGGAAATCAAGCAAATGTCCTTCAATTGGGGAATGGCTTAACAAACTATGGTATATGTATGTATATCATGGAACACTATTGTTCTATTAGAAACCAGGAGGGATGGGAATTCAGGGGAAGCCTGGAAGGATTTGCATGAACTGATGCTGAGTGAGATGAGCAGAACCAGAAAAACACTGTACACCCTAACAGCAACATGGGGGTGATGACCAACCTTGATGGACTTGCTCATTCCATCAGTGCAATAATCAGGGATAATTTGAGGGTTTCTGCAATGGAGAATACAATCTGTATCCAGAGAAAGAACCATGGAATTTGAAAAAAGACCAAAGACTATTACCTTTAATTTAGGGAAAAAAACTGATATCTTATATAATCTTGCTATCCCTTATACTCTATTTTTCTTCCTTAAGGATATTATTTCTCTCTCATCACATTCAATTTGGATCAATGTATACCATGGAAATATTGTAAAGACTAACAGACTGCCTTCTGTGGGAGGTGGGGGAGGGAAGGAAGATGGGGGGGGGGATTGTAAAACTCAAAATAAATAAAATCTGAAAGAACTCCTACTCTACTTCTGGCCTGCTCTGTTACTTTCAGGTTAGAGATTGGAACAGTAAAAATTCTTTCAACAATATCAAAGAAGGTTACCTGCATCCTCAAATGTCGGAGACAAAGTATGATTTGCAGAACTGATTTTTATGAGAAAAAAATGAAAAATTAAAAATTACAGAAACTTGTTTTGAACATAATTTAATTGATCAAGGCAGGCTACCTGACTTGGTTACCTTGGTGGGAATATCTGACCTGTGGACTGTATAAGGCCCAAGAAATCATTTGGTCTGGTACTGCCAAAGGAACTGCAGGTAGGACTGGAAATTTTATAAATCTAGGAGTTTTTTAGGGATAGAATTTTCAAGTTGATAATTTTATATGGCCTTTGAATGATATTTAAATATCCAAATGGTCCTTGCAGAAAAAAGGTTCCAATCCCTGTCTAGGCTTTTTTACTCCTATCTCAGAAGTCTTAGCCTTACAGGTGATGCCTTCTATAAATATAAAGCATACTGGGAAAGGAGCTCTTAAGCTCTGGCCAACTTTTTTCTGGCTGCTAGAAAGGGAAAAAGTCTTTGCTTGACCCTCCTTTTTACTAAAAATGGAAACAGCTTTTTAATAAACTTTATAACCATATTATTTTATTCTTCTAAATTATCTACTACTAAATGATACAATCTTTTCTATTCTCTAAATGTATAGGTGACCTAGATTTAAGAGACTATCTTTTAGTTTTGCTGTTAGGGCTAGCTTTTCCTAAAAAAAGTAGTTTAATTCTATAAATTAATAAATTCCATAAATTAACAAATAAATGAAAATAATCAATACTAATTGATTTTCTTTTCACCTGCAAAGAAACAACAATTTTCTTCAGCATTTCAAGGGGATGCCCCAACATCTGTACAACATGACATTGTTATGTCTTGTTAGACTTCAACAGGATTAAAGGTTGGAAAAGGAGCTTTATATGATGAACCTTAAAGATGGAAAGACTTTCAGAAGTAAACATTTTTTATCCTTCAAAAATGACAGCCTCGAATAGCTCAATTGCTATGAAGACACCAGTAAGAAAATGAACTTGTCCCAGGACATAGACAGTTTTAATAACTGTTGTTCCCAATTACTCATCTACATAAGAATTGATAGGAATCTGGGAACTATAACTGAGCAAGTCAGCATAAGTAAAGGTGAAGTTCCTCATTGAAGGAAGTCATTTCTGAACTAGAAGAGATTGTGTAGCAGGGAAATCTAGATCTTTTCCACATTTTAGATATCATAGCAATCTAATCAGTCCAGTCACCAAGGGACCTGCTTGGCCAATTCTAGTAGCAATTGAGTCTATTGAGAAATTAGCAATATAGTTGAGTGACCTGTTTAACTTAATAGAAACTTAACTTAGTAGAAATTGGCCTATACTGTTGAGATATGGTGCTCTTGAAAAAAATCCATCTCAGTTAAATAGCAGATGACTCATTTATAATGAAACCTTGCTAATCAGTGAACTTTATGAGAACATTCCAGAAAAAATTTAAACTCTGAAATTATCTTTTCTTTTGACAATTGTTTTCCTCAAATGTGTGCTTCATTTCCATTGAAAGGCAAGTTAATGTCACTTCACTCTACCCCTACCAAGGGACTCCATGTATATTTGTGGAATATTATGACACAAGTTTCCTGCCTTTCCCCAGCAATGAATACTTTGCCAATATTGCTTTTGCTTTGTCATTTGAATAAATATCTTTGCTAAGAACTAATTGAATCTACTGATTGATGGTTAAAAGAAAGCCACCGGTAGTGGCTCATGTTCTATTTTCTAAGTACCAAGATTCTTCACAGGGTTACCACAGTACTATAATTCTACCTGGAGACTCAACCTTCCAGGATCAGCATGAGTTAGAGAATAAACAAAGAGCAGTTGAAGCATCAAGGGACTCATCCAGGACATACGCAGTTGCCTTTTTTATTTAATATGGCTTATTGACAAAATTTTCTACCCATGACTCTCCTTATTGGATGCTTTTCCTTGTTCGAAAGAATTCATTAAAGAAAAATTAGGAATTTTTTCTTTTATACGAGACAGTAATTAATCAGTCTGGTTTTCCTTACAAGTCAGGCCAATTCTTTTGGGAAAATTTACTTATTTGAATATTAAATACTGATATCTGCTTATTGCTGTAGAAATTATATATATATATATAATATTGATATGAGTGATATGAATTTTGCATTCTTAGGGGTGAGACTACTATTTTAGGGGTTTCAGCTTCAGAGTACTACCACTGAATAGTCGGTAGATTAAAATTTTTTTTGAGATTTTACATATTTATTTATTTTCATTTTAAAGATTTTATTTATTTTGAGTTTTACAAGGTGGCTAGGTGGCACAATGGATAGAGCACCAGCCCTGGAGTCAGGAGTCAAATCCGGACTCAGACACTTAACAATTACCTAGCTGTGTGGCCTTGGGCAAAAAACCTAAAAAATAAAATAAAATAAAAAATATTTGGCATAATATAGCATAATTCCAAATTGCTCTCCAGAAAGGTTGGATGAGTTCACAGCTCCACTAACAATGTATTCGTGTCCCAGATTTCCCGCATCCCTTCTAACATTGATTATTGTTTTTTCTGGTCATATTGGCCAGTCTGAGAGGTATGAGGTGGTATCTCAGAGGAGCTTTAATTTGCATTTCTCTAATAAGTAATGATTTAGAGCAATTTTTCATATGACTTATGGATCACTTTGATTTCCTCATCTGTAAATTGCCTTTGCATATCCTTTGACCATTTGTCAATTGGGGAATGGATTTTTTTTTTGAAAATTTGACTCAGTTCTCTATATATTTTAGAAATGAGTCCTTTGTAAGAAATATGAGTTGTAAAAATTGTTTTCCAGTTTACTACATTTCTTTTGATCTTGGTTACAGTGGTTTTATTTGTGCAAAAGTTTTTCAAATTTAATATAATCAAAATTATCTAGTTTGTTTTTAATGATGTTCTCCATCTCTTCCTTGGTCATAAACTGCTTCTCTTTTCATAGATCTGACAGGTAAACTGTAGAGTAGGAGTTCAATTACTTAACTTTCATTATAAGAAACAGATTTGCAAGTCCATATTGGACTTGCTTGGACTTCAGCTTGGAATTTAATGTCTGGAAGCAGATATTATATACATTATCATAAATGGGAAGGGAGAGGGAAGGTGGATCATGAAAACAATCATTTTGAGGATTTGAGGGATTCTCTCAGGATAAGCTCACTAGCACAGGGCAATACAGCCATTACAGCAAATTTTGAGAGTTGTAACCATCCAAGTAGGACTGCATAGGTGTCCTTGAATCCTTTGGGAATGATGAGGCTGATTATTTAGTCTTGAAGATACCCCATTATTCTGCTTGGATACAGAACAGGTTATACTGATTCACTTCACTTAACACAGGCAAGTACAGGTCAGGAAAAGAATGCAGGCCTTGTCAGAATTAATGAATTGCTCCAGGCTGCTTTTTATTCTCTGATTCCCAGACCACAGTCTGCCTGTGAAAAGGATCCCTAGAAATTAATTATTATTACTAAATTCATTATACATATCATATCAATATGAAAATCATAATTCTCTTTTAATATGGAAATCATAATTCTCTTTTAACAAAATGCAAGTACTAGCTTTTCGAATTAAATCATAGATGTTCAACAACTTTCTACTTAGTTTCCTTTTATTTTAGATAATCAGCTTTAACATAGATTTGGATGAATCACACCCTGATAGCACTTAGAACCTGCCATGTAACTTGAAGTATGCTAGACAGAATTGATCATGTCATACCAACAATCATTTTCACCCATTTTAGTAGACTTAAAGCAAAAAACAGTTGACTATTCCCTAATTTCTTGGTGGCTTGACAATATGAAGATTTGACTCAAATCTTTTGTGAAGAACATTAGATTTCTTGGATATGAAACAGTTTATCTATATACACAAACACTCTGCAGTGGGAAGCAAAGCCATTCATGGAACCATAGGTTAAAGCTAGAATGGAACTCAGATGATACTCGTGGCTCCTTCTGGTTCTAGATCCATAATCCTTTAAGTTCCAGAGAGATCTAAGGGCAATACAAAAATGACCACCTATGTGGTATAGCCCAGAGTGGACCTGGGGATTTGACACCAAAACCAGCGCTATCTCTACTACTCCACATTTTGGCCAAGTCATTTCACTTTCTTTATTTTATTTTCCTCATCTATGAAATGAAAGGGTTGGACTAAATAATAATTGCTGATACATAACACTTGGTATATATATTTGGAGGAATTTGGTTTCCTCATAGCCACTGAGGGTATTTGTATTAAAGGTGCTCATCCAGGAGGAGACAAAGTGTCCAACAGGGAGGGAATAAGAAGAAGAGCTGAGCAATTTATGGCAGAAAACAGAAACACATCCTCTCCAGACTCTCCAGAGAAACAGATCTGCCAGAAGAGAAGAGAGCTGATTATGGTTTTGAAATAACTGTCTCTGATAGTCAAGAGTCAAGTTCTAGAAGGGAACAGAACTGGGGAGTTCAGCTCATCAAATGAAATAATATTTGTAAAACTCTTAGCACAGTACCTAAGACATAGTGAGCATTTAATAAAGGCTTGCTCCTTCCCAATCCAACTGAAGGATGCGTCTCTTCTCAAGGAGAATCTCCTTCTAAGAGCCTTATGATCTCTATTTTACAAATTAGTAAAGATGAAACCAAGTTAAATTGTCCCTGATCCCAAAACTGGTGCCCTAGAGGCAAAAGTTGACTCCAAGACACACACACTACCTCTGGATCATTTTTTTCAGTTTGTTTTTTTTAAGGTTTTTTGCAAGGCAATGGGGTTAAGCGGCTTGCCCAAGGCCACATAGCTAGGTAATTATTCAGTGTCTGAGGTCGGATTTGAACTCAGGTCCTCCTGACTCCAGGCCGGTGCTCTATCTACTGCACCACCTAGCCGCCCCCAAAAGGATCCTTACTCTGGATCATTTCTAAGGCCCTTTCTAGCTTGAAATTCTGTGACTTGCCCAAGTAAGGCAGACAGCAAATAGCAGATCCAGAAGCCAAAGGAAGGAATTTAGGTCTTTAGATCCCCAATTCAACACCGAGCTCCCTTTCCTGATAAATTCACCGTCAAATCAAAAGAAATGGGTTTGTTTTGTGGGCTTAAAAAGGGGGGCGGATAATTTCCTCCACTTGGAGTTGGCCTGTGTAGACCAGTCTAAACTCGCCTACCCCGGGGAGAGCTCTGCAGGCTGACCCGAATAGGAAAACGTTGGAACAGCCTCTATCTACTGCAAGACTATTTTCCTCGTCCGACAAAGGCGAAGCGAAGAGCCCTTGCCCAGATGAATTCCTGAGGTTTTTCTCTCTCCTTCCTTCCCCGCCTCCGCCCTTCTTGCCCTCTCCCCCAGCTCCTCCAGACTGAGTCCCTGCCCTTCTCCGGCGCTGTCTTTGGCAGGGGAGTCTGTTCTCTCTTCGGACCGGTCCTGCCTCCAGATGTTCCGGGGGGAGGAGGCGAGGCTGGGAAGAGAGAGGCGCCAGACAAAGCGGGACGGAGAACGGACCGCTCTGCCCAGGGAAGGATGAGCCTGGAGCCGGGAAGCTCGCGGTCCCCCAGGATTCCCCTTCTGCGTGGTCTGACCAGAGCTTCGGAGAAACCCCCGAGACCCCAGCTCGAAGCAGTGGATGGAGGGCTGGCAGGGATGGCGATCGGGGCTGGGGAGAGGTGACCTTGGAAGGGCAGTTGGGAAGCCTGGCAGGGAGGCAGTCAGGGTCGAGACCCTTTCCAGCCGCTCCCTGCCCTCGCGCTGGCCCGAGGGTCAGGACTCGGGCTTGTCCCATTCCTGAGGCCAGACAAAGCCCTAGCCCCGGTGAGAGGAGGTCTCGTTCCCTCTGTAGCGGGTGAGGTCACCCTGCATCTAGATCCAAGACCGGCCTTTGGCAGTGGAAGAAAGCGCGGCCGCCTGCCTTCACTTGCACCCGAGTCTCCAGGCAGCTGCAGGCTGGGAGGGAAGGATGGAGGAGGCTGGGGGCAGGCCGGTGCCCTCAGCGCTGCCACCTCCCCCTGGGGACTACGTCTCCCAGGAGGCTGTGCGATGAGTCCCTGGAAGTTTGAAAGGGGTGAAGAAGAAAGAAAGAAAGAAAGAAAGAAAGAAAGAAAGAAAGAAAGAAAGAAAGAAAGAAAGAAAGAAAGAAAGAAAGAAAGAAAGAAAGAAAGAAGAAAGAAAGAAAGAAAGAAAGAAAGAAAGAAAGAAAGAAGGAAGGAAGGAGAAAGAAAGAAAGAAAGAAAGAAAGAAAGAAAGAAAGAAAGAAAGAAAGAAAGAAAGAAAGAAGCAGAAGAAGGCGGAGGAGTTAGTAGTGAGGAGAACCCAGTGGAAGAGGAGAGAGGAAAGGGGAGGAGAAGAGAAGAAAGGGAAAGAAGCGGGAAGGGGAGGGGGGAAACTATCGGCAAGAACTGGGGGGGGGGGGGTGTTAGTCCGTAAAGGAGGCGGCGGAGAAGAGTGGAAGGAGAACAGAAGACAAGAAACCCAGAGAAGAGAACCGCAGGGGAGAGGTGAAAGGGAAAGAAAGGGCAAAGAGAAGGAGAGGGGACAAAGCCCGAGAGGGAGGAGGGAGAAGGAGATAGTAAGCTAGGAAAGAGAGAAGGGGGAGAAAGTGGGAAATGGAGACAAGGAGGGAGCAGGAAAAAGAGAAGAGAGATGGCATTGGGGAGAGAAGAAAAGAAAAGAAAGGGTAAAGGAGAGGTGAACACAGACTGAGGAGGGAAGGGAGGAGAAAATAGTGAAATAGGAAGGAGAAATGGAGGAGAGAGTGGGAAATGGAAATGGAAGGGAGTAGACAAAAAAGAGAAGGTAGAGGACATTATGGGAGAGAGGGAAGTAAAGGAAGGGGGAAAGAAGGAAAGGGGAGACAGAAGGGGAAGGAGAAGAAAACATCGTGGGAGCTGGCAAGAAAAGGGTAGCCAGAGCAGAAGGAAGGGGGGAATTGCATAGTAAGGAAAAAGAGGAAAGCTGAGGAAAACAGAAAAGAAGTCATCAGGATCATTCTTGAACTGCATTTTCTCTCTTAATATCAGAATTATCAGAAACAGCTCACCAGAAGAGGTCTAAAGCAAGACCCATTGTGGTGTCTATTGCAGTGAATGGAAGGAAATGTACCATACACAAACACCTTTTGTATCTAAAACTTGGCCCTGGGCCCTCACTAGATGAAATGAGAGCTTGGCCTCAGGTGCAGCTGTTCTTTTGAGACCAGTACTTCAGATTTCCCCTACCTGATCTTTCATCCCTAGGTTCTTGCAAGAAAAGCAAAAAGGAGAGGCTACTTTACATGTTACAGCACATCTCTTCTGCCACCCAGGAAATAAAGCTTCTTTCAAAATGATTCCACATGGGTTTTCCCTCCTCCCCGTCTTCTGTTGAAAAACCAAACCAAACCAAACTGCGGCTGTATTTAAGGCATCTCTGGACAGCAAGCTGAAACTGGAGAAAAATCTAATGTGTTAGTATTTCACTAGGATTCCAACAATTAACATTCACTTCCCTTTTGTATACCTCACACCAAATATCAGTGAGATTTATGAAGTTCCTTAGCCCAGGGAAAGTCATCCACATCCTCCTTTTTAGATTTCCAGAGTATATAGTTTGTTATGAGGAATTTCCATTTCCTTTCTTCTTCCCTACCCCACTGTTTCCAGCCTAGATTTCACAGATATTAGCCAGAAAAGCAATTAATCTTCCTCCCCTTTCTATTTTGTGCTAAGTGACTTGCCCAGGGTCACACAGCTAGATATTAAGCATTAAGTGTTTGAGATGGAATTTGAACCCACTACCCCCCCGACTCTAAAGTTAGTGCTCTATCCACTTTGCTCCCTGCCCCCCCAGCTATCCCATCAGAGAAGCAATTCTTATTGCCTGTTGCCATCTGGCAAGTGTCCCTGAGGTACTTCAGCCTCTGCCTCTTCACCTCTTATAGCTATTGAAGCCTCGGAAAGGAATCTGCTTCTTCCCAGAGTCCTTGGCACCATCCAATGGTTCACCTTCAGAAAGATATTTTTGTCTGCAGAAATGACATTGAAGAGAAATTACAAGCTGTCTAGCCACTCCACTCCAAAGTCTACAGACTTTTTCCATTTTACTTTTGACTGAAACCTCCAATGCATGCTGCCTCCCCTGTCAGGATAGTAACTACTGGGAAGCAGGAACTGACTTGCTTTTCTATTTTTATCTCAATCATTTTGCATATAGTAAGCTAGGGAAAAGCGATTTTTTTCATTCATACACTTTCTGTGTATACTGAGGGATGGCTACATCTCAAGAAACAACATCTCTGTTCCTTCCATCTCAGAAGAGTTCTAAGCAATAGATTTCCTTTCTAGAGAAATCAAAGCACAAAGTTCCCTTGACAATAACAATCACATTTTTAAGTTTTGCAAAGTGTGTAACAAAATACTATTTTCATTTGATATTCCCAATCATTCTATTATTTTTCCATTTTAGAGTTGAGGAAGCAGTCAGAGGTTTAATGACTTGCTCAGAATATTACAATTAATTAGTGTCAGAGGACAAATTTGAACACAGGTCTTCCTGACTCTTACACAATGAAATTCAAATTTAGAGGAGTTTGCAATAAAATGCCTATCTCCCAAAGTAAGAATTAGGCATAACTTTAACTGTGTTGGTAATGGCTTTCTATGTTAAGGAGCCAAAGACAGTCATAGACTTGAACTTGAGAAAAGGGGAGGGAGGAGGAAGAATAGGAGAGTTCCCTTCATAAAGAAATCTGTCTAAAAATAGAAACAACTTACAAGTCAAAGAAAAGAAAAACAATGTCCATGTGGTAGTGGTCATAATTAGCAATAACAAAGGGAGGATGAGGACAGAGGAAGTAGAGGAGAAGATAATGTTGATAAATCTAAAATTTAGAGGTCATGTAGTTGACTCTCCTCAACTTAACAAAAAGGTAAACTAAGGCCAGGGGAAGTTAATTAAATGACTTGCCCGTGATCACTGAGGAATCTGGATCAAGTTCAAAGCCATGAGACTCCCAGTTCAGTTCTCAAGTTAATTTCTAATGTCAGATTGTTCCACTGTCTAGAGAGGGTGGTGACCCCCTGTGCCTTGATCTCTCTCTGGTATCCTGTGATTTATTTTCTCAGTGGTTCCATTCCATACACAAACAGCCCCACATTCATCTGGCCCTCACTAAGCATTTGCTGCTATTGCTGCTGTTGTGAATCATGACTGGGATCATGGGACAGAGTTTGTTTTGTTTTGTTAAGCTTGTGAATGGTTTCCATACGTAGACAAATGTTGGTATTTATCTATTTATTTAAAGGAATTCTTTTCTTACTCATCTTCCTCTTCCTCAAGCAGGAATCTATACAAAGCCCAAATGTGGAAATTTGGGAAGGAGTCTCTCCAGTCTTTCCAGGGGCATGCCATGGAGGGTGGGAAGCAATAATTTGGCTATTATACTATTAATTTATCTTCCAGAATATCACTTCTAAAACATCATTGCCCTAAGAAATGTGTAGTTATATTGATGAGTAGTTTTACACACACACACACACACACACACACACACACACACACACACACACATCATTTCTCTGGCTCTACCCTACCCTCCAAATTATGCATTATAGTTCTTTTCTTCTTTATTATTATACTATAGGCAGCTAGGTGGTGCAGTGAATAGAGCACTGGTCTTGGGTCAGGAGGGCAGGAGTTTGAATCCAGCCTCAGATACTTAGCACTTACTAGCTGTGTGACCTTGGGGAAGTCACTTAACCCTGATTGCTTCACATCCATTTATCTCCAGTCCTCTTGATTCATATCTGGCCACTGGACCCAGATGACTCTGGAGGAGAAAGTGAGGCTGGTAACTTAGCACATCAACCCCTCACTGAAAACCCCATTCATGTGCTTGTCATGGCATCATCTCCCTGATGTTCTGGTCTTCTTCGAAAATGAAAGACAAGCATCATTGTACCATAAATTTGGAGTTAGAAGGAAGTCTAAAGATGATTTATTCCAAACACCTCATTTTAGGGATGAGGAAATTGGTGCTTAAAAGGTGGAAATGACTTGCTCAAGGTTGCATAATGTTTGTCCATTTTTTTGAAGAAAATATACCATAAGTTTGGAGCTGGAGGGAATTTGAAAGATGACAGTACAAGCACTTCATTCTAGAGATGAGGAAATTGATGCTTAAAAGGGGGAAATGACTTGCTTAAGGTCACATAATGCTTGTCCTTCATTTTCAAAGAAGGCTCCAACATCAGGGAGGTGATGCCAAGGTAAGCAGGTGAATTGGATTTGAGTGAAGGGGTGTTTGCTAAGTCACTCAACCTCACTTTTTTCTCCAGAGTCATCTAGGTCCAGAGGCCAGATATGAATCAGGACGACTATGCAGGGCAATCTGGGTTAACTGACTTGCCCAAGGTCCCATAGTTAGTAAATGGCAAGTGTCTGAGGACTGATTTGTACTTCCGTCCTCCTGACTCTCAGGTCAGTGCTTCATCCACTGTGCCCCTCCAGGTCACATGGAGCAGACCTAAGATTGGAATGCAGGTGCTCAGACTACAAATCCAACACTCTTTGTATTCCCAGCCCCTTCATCATTGTTATCATCGTCATCCGGTCATTTCTGGGCCTTTACAACCCAAGTATCAGATCTGATAGGGAAGGCAGGCACACTAATTAGCGGTTCGTTGTGTAGCTCGCAAAAGGAAGACAGTCAACTGGAGTCTCCTCCCGAGTGAGAAGAGCCTTTGGGAAGTCGGGGCTCTCCACCCAAATCGCTCTGCTTTGTGAAGGCCTTGAGCCTCGCCCGGCCTGCAGAAACTTAGACACCCGGACAAGGAGTGTATCTTTTATTCCTTGGAAACAAAGAGAATTGACAGTCAGAAGGCTGAAAGTGGCATGTCAGAGAGTTTGGGGAGCTCATTTGGCCAGCAGATGCTGACCTGGCAGGCGATTTCCTGGAGCCTAGGAAACACACACCCGAGGAGGCCAATGTTTGGCAAAGGCTCAGTCAGCGAGAACTTTCCCTGCCCTCCGAGGGAGCCTGTTGAATTCTCCAACTTTCTCTTCAGTCCGCTAGAGCATCTCCGCGGTGGAGAAGGGGAGGGCGGGCTGGCGTTAGTTCTGCAAGTTGGGGGGCGCTCAGCTGGTGGGGGCTCCCGAGCCCCTTGGTCTCCTCCCGGAACAGGAAAAGCGGAGGTCCGGATCCCCCCTCTTCCGAGCCGTGCATCCCCGCGCGCATTGGACGGCAGGGAGGAGGAAGGCAGCCGGGGCTGGGCTCCTCTCCCCAAAGCCAGCCTCCTTTGGAGAGGCAGCGCCGGAGGAGGGGAGAGGCGATGGGAGGGGGGGAGGGGGTGAGGGCGGGTTGAGGTGAAGCCGCCAAAGGCGCACAGCCCCGCAGCAGCTCCGGGCAGAGGCTGGCCAAGGCACCGCAGCAGCGTGGGCAGGCTGGGCGCTCGCTGCCCGGACTGGGCGGCCGCATCCTCTCCACGCTTTCTCCTCGCGCTCTGGGCGCCGGAGCCCCCGCGCCAGCCTAGCCCCACAAAGTTCCTGGAAGGGGGCGCCCGGGGAGGGGGGCAAAGAAAAATGGCGAGTCGGGGGACTAAAGTGCCGGCCTCGGCTCTCTTCTTCTCGCTGCTGCTCTTGGTCGCTTGGACTTGTGGCTGCGCCCAAGCCGCGGAGGACAAGGAGGAGCAGCGCTCCTGCCACGGCGCCTTCGATCTCTACTTCATCTTGGACAAGTAAGTGGCAGCGCCCGCCCCCGGCCCGGCGCGCGGCTGCACTTGGCCCCGGGAAGGCAGGCCTGCGGCTTAGTGAGGCGCCCGGGGCGGATCGCCGGGGCAGCCCCCTCCCCACCCCACCCCAGCTCCCCACAGACACAAAGAGCCCTGTGAAAGGTGGAGAAGCCAGGCGTGCGTTCCCTTGGAGGGAAATCAGGCCAGATCCTGTACAGCCCCCCCCCCCCCCATCGGAGCCAGTCTGATCCTCCACCCCCATGAGCTCGGGCGTCTGGGCAGAAGGATGGGCACACACGCACACACATGCACACGCGCACACACACACACACGCACACGCACACGCACAAACGCACACGAGTCAGAGACAAACGAGCTCATGGGGTCAGGAAAAGTCGACTCAGTGTGCCTGGGTATCCCTGATGTGACCCGAAGGGACCACTGAGTTAAAGCCAGGCCTTAAAGGCCAGCCATGTCTAAGGCTCCGAGATAGAAGACATGCGGTTAAGCTGGAAAGCAGAGAGCCTTGGAATCGAGGCCCAGCGTTTCCCAAGTCCCGGAGGTGGGAGGTGCTTGTGCTTGCAAATAAGGCCCCTGAGGGTCCTCATTCGCACCTAACTTTTGTCTCAGCGGGGTGTTTGTAAGCCAGAGTCGCCCACAGCGGGAGCCGGGCTTGGCCCACGTCTCGGACCCTCAGCAGCTGCTTTGAGCTACTCTGCAGAGGGGTAGATGGGGTGAAAGGCTGCCTTCAGGGGGTGGGGCTAGACCAGATGCTGGGCCAAAAAAAGGCCAGTAGTTACAAAGGCTTCCAGAGGAAAAACTGGTACCATTAATCCAAACAGTCACCAAGAGATTCAGCTACTGAAACTTCTTTGTCTGCAGAAGGCAGAAAAAAACCCTTGAGGCATCTGTTCGCTGATCCCTTCCAGCTTGAAAGCCTAGGATCCCGAGAATTCTTTTTTTCTTTCAATTTAAAAAAAGAAAAAAGAAAAAAGCCACAGGACAATGAAGTTTTCTTTAATCCTTCTGCCAGAGCTGGGACTAAGAGTAGGCAAGATGAGTCACTGCCTAGGGCACAATATATAGAGGGTAGATGACCCATAGGACCTTTTTAAAAACATTGATTCCTTTTTTAAAAATGCAGATATTTTTAACGCCTGACAATTATACTCTGTATGATACATAGTGGGGTAAAAACTCAATTTTTAGGTGTTAGAATGCAAGTTTGGATTCTCAAGGATCTAGCAACCTAGGTTCCCCTCCTTCCCACCTCCCTCAAATTTTCAGAACTTTCAGGCATAATTTTTTAAGCCATGCCTGGATGCACAAATTATTTTACTCTTTTCCATCAGCTTGTCACTGCATTACTTCATAAAAAGCATTGATACATGTTAGGTCCTTGGAACTTGTCTTGCTACCTCTCCTCAAGCTGTTGAACTTTTGCTTTGTTTGTCATATGTATTGAAATTTCCATGACTTTTAAAAAAAACCAACACCATAGTCAGATTTTCTTGTAGCTATTTCAATCTTGCTTATTGCAATAATAATAATAACCATGATAATTATCATTATTTTGTCCAGACTTGTGATTTCATCTGTGTAAGGAATTCCTGCTACAGCAACTTTACTGTAACATGTAGTCTTCTATTCTTTATGAGTATATAATCTTGAATACAGATTCAGGACACAGAAAAATTGAGTGATTTGCCTAGGGTCACACAGCCTTTTTATGTCAGGGAGAGAATCTGAATCCAGGCCTTCCTACTTCCAAGACCAGTTCTCTGTACTCTGGAAAAAATATAGTGGCTTGAGAGATCGCTTTTAACTTCTAAAGTCATATTTCACTTTTTCATGTGCTTTGCAAAAACTATTTAGGTCATCGAGATGCAGATGTGAGAAAACATGAATTGTGTAAGGTGTTCTCAGATTATTTTTAGAATTAGCCTTTGAAGAATTCTTCATTATTCTGTCTTCAGTCAATCAGTAAACATTTAAATATTTGATTTGTACTAGGCACTGTGCCAAGTACTCAGGAATGCAAAGAAAGGAAAAACACAGTTGGCCTCTTGGAGAAAATGAGATTTGAGTCAAGACATGAAGGAAGTGAAAGACAGCATTCTAGGCATGGGAGATAGCCAGAGAAAAGGCAAAGGAGTAACAACAGCAAATGCTACGTAGGAAGAACTAAAAGTATGCCTTGAAGTAAGTTATTGGGATTGGCTTGTGGCTTGTGGAGGGGTGGAAAGTGCAAGAAAACTGGAAAGGTAGGAAGGGGTGAATTCATGAAGAACTCTGATTCTAAACAAAGGCTTTACTATTTTTTTTTTTTCTGGAGGCAAAAGGTAAGCACTGGAGCTTATTGAGGTGGAGAGGAGTAGGAAGGTCAGCTTGGCTGAGTGGACAATGGATTGGAATGGGAAAAGACTGGAGTCAAGGAGATCAGTCAGAAGGCTATTACAATAGTCCAGGTGTTAGGTGATGAAGGCCTATACTGGGTGACAGCTGTATGAGAGTGGGGAGAAGGGAATAGTATGCAGGAGGTATTAGGTAGGCAGACATTACAAGAATTGGGAATAGAGTGGCTATATGAAGAGTACAAGTAGGACTCCAAGGGTGATGATGAGACTGTGAACCTAAGTGACGGTGCCCTCAACTGTGATGGGAAAAGTTGAGAATAGGTCTGGGTTGGAGAGAGGGAGATAATTAGTTCAATTATTTCAGTGAAGTATGAGACAAAGCCTTCAGTTGAGATGATTGGGGGAGGGGTACCATAGAAGCAATGAGAACCAAGTCCTGATCTCTTTGAGGAAAGGAGAATACCCTGGGGATTGATAGATAATGATTAGGATCTATATTGGATAATAAATGTGAATATTTTGAACCATAAAACAGGAGAGGTTATTGATTGATGATAGAAGAAGAGTCTAGCAATGGAAATATAGAACAAAGAGTTTTATAACTTCACTTTAATCAGTGAGTCTAGCAGGAGTGGGGTATATGTGAAAGTTCAACCTGTACATTAAAGGGTGGTCAGAGATGCTAGATCATCAGGAAGGAAGCCTGTAAAGATCTCATCATCAGACTCTGCCTTCTCTTTCTCATAGAAAACCAGAAACTAGGAGTAAGAAAAGAGAATGGTTTCAGATTAAATCGAATTTGTTTATTATGGAATAGGAACTCCAGAGAGAATGATGTAAGAGGATAGTCCATCTGGAACTGAAGAATAAAACTTCTCTATTCTGGTGTTGAACAGTAAAGGAAAAACCATCTTTTTCATGGCTCAGTAGAATGACAGCCTAGCTACCACATGTTCTCTGTGAGGTTGGGAAAATGTCTCTGATGACTATTACTGATGATTAATTACTATTAATTTCATCATAGCAATATCTCTGACACTTGACATTTGTCTAATTCTTTGTAATTTTGAGGATACCTTCATATAGACACCATTCCCATTTCAAGTAATCAATCAAATTTATTAAGCACCTACTTTACACACTGTGCTGACCCTCACCCTGTGTGGTAGGCAGGGCAGAAATTATGATTTCCATTTTTGCAGATGAAAAAACATAAATTTAAAGAAGTTACAACAACTTAACTGAGGTCAAACAACTGTTAAGGGCTGGAAGTCAATCTTCTGACACCTAATTCAGGTTTTTTTTTACACTGGATGAAAATGTATCATAGATTCATAGAATGTGGGAGTTGGAAGAACCTCAGTGGTTATGCAGACTAGCATATTCTCCAAAGGAATCTCTACCCCAGTTGTGGTTCTTCAGAGAAGGAGAATCTACACTTCTTGAGGTAGCTTATGCCTAAAAAGCATTGACTTCCTGAAATTATGAGGAAAGGTCTTTTTTTTCTGATTCCAAGACTAAATTTACCTCTTTGCAACTTCTACTTAAGACTCCTGGTTCCGTCTTCTGGAGGGAAACAACAAATTCAATCTTTCCTTCATATGATGGCCCTTCAAATGCTGAAGGACATTTGGAACTTTCCATTCCCCCAGGCTAAGTATGTTCAGTTCCTCTGACAGATCTTCCTACAATATGGACTTGAGACCTTTTGCCAAATATATTGACTTCTTCTAGACACTCAGGTCCTTTTTATGATTTATTTTTGGTGGGGAAACTCACTGTAGTGATTTACTGAATAAATGTTCTGTTTACACCTGTGGTAGGCTTGAGAGAATCATTTTCTGAATATACTGAATATTTTTCCCGGAGTGCATAGCATCATTTAAGGGATGCTGAGGGATAGAGAACCTCAAGATATTTTGTAACATTAAAGATTGAAAAGAATATAAGGATTTATCTAAAAGCTTGATAGAGTGCCCATCCTAGTGTCAAGAAGACATCTTCTTCTTGAGTTCAAATCTTATTTCAGATACTCACTAGCTAGGTAACCCTGGGATTGCCTCAGTTTCCTCATCTGTAAAATGAGCTGGAGAAGGAAATAGCAAACCTTTCCAATATCTTTGCCAAGAAAACACTAAATGAGGTCATAGAGAGTCAGGAATCTCTCATGTTTTTTGCTGCAGGGAGGATTCTGTGCCAGAAGGATTCTGGCAGCATATTTCTTTGCCTCAATACATATTGCATCATTCTATTTCCCTCTGTCAAGAAAGATACATCTCCAACTCCATTCTTATTTATACTCACTTTCTCCATTCCATAGAATTCCAATGACTTCTCCAACTTTATATGTATATGGGTGCTTTTACTTGGGGAGGAGTGAAAAGTTGAAGGACTTAGAAATCCTCTTCTTCAGAGTTCTTATTTAACAGATGAAGAAGCAAGAGTAGTAAATGGAGAAGTTTGGATTTGAACCCGGATCCTCTTAATTCCAAATCCAGTATTCTTTCTGCTCTGTCACACTGTTTTGGGAATTTCCACATGCCACCTTTAGATTTAGCCATTCACAGAAAGGAAATGAGGATGGAGATGACATGGAGATGGAGTCAGAGATCAAGCTACTGACATATCCTCTAGATGTAGCCTCTGGCTTTTACCTCTGCTTCTTCCTGTAGAGTGTGTATGAGGTCATCATGTTCACTGGTCGAATATTTACTATTCAGGACATATAAAACTGAACTGCTTC
The DNA here is from genome assembly GCF_037893015.1 of Macrotis lagotis. Classification (NCBI taxonomy): domain Eukaryota; kingdom Metazoa; phylum Chordata; class Mammalia; order Peramelemorphia; family Peramelidae; genus Macrotis; species Macrotis lagotis. Next base: position 70,636,950 of record NC_133661.1, on the reverse strand, counting down.
CACTCCTTTTCCCTATGTTTACTGGGATGTTTGGACCACTTTAGATGTTGTTTGAGGGGAAATGAAGAGTGGCTTCTTATAAGGAAAAATTTCTAATAATTAGAGCTAACCAAAACTGAAATGCTTTTCCTCTTCTTAGAAGTGTTCAATCAAAGTCTGGTTGATCACTTATTGGGTACAATAAAATGGGGTTTCTTTGCAGAAGTTGTATAATTACAAAGTCATAGATTCTGTGATTTTTCTCCTATTTGGATACATTGCTTAAGCCAGAGATACTCCAATAGAAAAAAAAACCCACCAAGGTCTTTGCTCCATATTTGATATTCAGATCTATTACCAAGAAAAGACACACACACACACACACACACACACACACACACACACACACACACACAGTGGATCAAAGAAATTAAATTTGACAGTGGCCTGCTATCAGTAAAAAAGGGATTCTGTCAACAATGACAGAGCCATATTTCAGGGGTTCTGTCCATTTTTCTGTCTCCTCAGGCATTCAGCAAAGAGCTGGTAGAGTCTTGTAGCTCAGGACTGCAAGAATGGGCTTGTCAACAAGTAAATCAAAATCCACTGCCCCAGGAAAATAACATGACTGAGGAACTATAATTTCACAGATATCTATACTGCTGAGTTCACAATTTGGGGTGTAAAAGACCTGAAAAGATTATATCCAAAAGGAAACATTTTCCCCAGCATGTCAGAAGATCTGGCAGCAATTTCATAAATTCAGCAGGAGTGGAAGAGAAGGTGGACTGGGGTGGGATAGCTAAAAGGCAGGGGATTCGGAGTTGATCAACCCTCTGCTCATTGAAGACTTGACCCATCCAATTTTGAGGAGAAACGGTCCATTAAGGAGTGACTTGATAAGCTAAGATGGTATTCTCCCTTGAGCACCTGGTTATTAATGGATGCCCTCTGACTCAGCACCATCTTGGGGGGAATGTGAGACTCCATGGGCAAGGAAGGGTGAGGACTGAACAGGGCAAGGGAAAAAGCCTTTGTAGTCATGGATGTATTTTTGGAATGTCTCCTGGGTAAAGAATCTGGAGGTTATTGGGATATTAATAATAAAAGCCACTATCCCTACTGAAGCACTTAAAAGTTTTACAAAGTACTCTCTATATACTAGGCTCTATGTTGCTTACAATGACCTTGGGAGACTTAACCTCCTGATGTGTGTCTGTTTTAGGGAAGTTAAATACCTGCCCAGGGTCACACAAGGAAAGTTGAGAAGGGACCAAGTCTGCTCTCGCCAAAGAATAGTGCCTTATTCATTAAACAAAGATGTGTTGACTAGGTGTCAGTCTTTAGGTAGGTGCTAGAGATACAAAGACAAAAAGAAAACAGATCCTGGCCTCAAGAAGCCTATGTGCTCCCCAGGGAGATATTACTTGTGTTCACTTGCACAAAATAACCATAACCATAGAATCTTTTCTTGTGTTGAGAGAGACACTAGAAGACACAGGATTCCTTAAAGACTCCAATACCTACTTGGCCCAAGGTTCTTCATGGCTGCACCTACAAGAGCATGATTATTTCATGGTTCTCCTGAAATCTCTTGGAAGGGTTTCTCTAGAGCTGGATGCTCTAATGGATGTGCTCCAATCTTGGATATCTTTCAGAGTTTCTTTTTTGTTCTGTTTTGTATAAGTTACACAAGTTCTGAAGAGTCCTGCAGTACAGGTCTACTAAGGTTAAAGAAACACAAAAGGTTCTTAGAATGATGTCACCCAATGAAAGACCTCTTGAAGTAGTTAAAGTCTGCAGTAGGGTCCCAAGAGGACCATGAACCTGAAACCTAATCTTAAAATGTTGTCACCTGTAGAAAAATACAAAGAGACCCCCAGAAAGAACCTCACCACCAGTGAGAGCTTTAAGCAGTAATGCTACCTTCCTTGATAGATACTCCTAGGTTATGAGAAAAGAAAAAAACACTGTTTTTAGGTTCATAGATCTATAGTTGGAAGAGATCTCAGAATCCATCAAATCCATTAAGTAGATGAGTAAACTATAGGCTGGTGAAGTTACAACTTACCCAAGATCACATAGGTCAGTGCTTTTTCCATTGCATAGAAATACATAGGAAGAATTTTCAAAGTTTTAACCAGAAAATGTCCATTAGTAAAAGTTGTTTTAGAATTTTGAGTTTTATATGTTTTATATATTAGCCATCTAATAATATTTTTTATTTTCATATCTCCTCATTGTTTAAAGAGAAAAGATAATAATTAGAGAGTTAAAAAGATAGGCTTGTCTTAAAGATTAGAGGGTTGAACTGGAAGCCACAAAGACCTGGTTTCAAATATAATACGAGCAATATGACTATGAGGAAGATATTTAACCTCTGTTCACCTATAAAATGGGCATAATAGTTTTCATAATACCTCATAATATGTTTATAAGACTCAGTTAAGATCATGTATATTAAGTGTTTTGCAAACCCCAAGTGTTAAATGAGATCATAGATTTAAAAAGGAACTCAAAAGTCATCTATACCAATCACTTCTTTTAACAATTGAGGAAGGGGAAGCTAGGTGGCACAGTGCATAGAGCACTGGCCCAGGAGTACCTTGAGTTCAAATCAGACCTCAGACACTTAATTACCTAGCTGCATGGCCTTGGGCAAGCCACTTAAACCCATTGCCTTGCAAAAGCTAAAAAAAGAAAAAAAAGAAAAAAATAATTGAGGAAACTGGTTTTTAGAGAGGTCTAGAAACTTGTCCAAGACTGCAACAGAAGGATATGCCAAAGGTGAATTTGAACTGAGGTCTTCCTGAATTCAACTTTATTTGCTACATAACACTGCCAGATTATTATTAACTTTTAATTCATGTTTTAAGCCTTAAGAGAAGTGAGATATCTGCAAGCATCCAAGTTTACTAGTGAAGGTGGGAAGAAAATTGAGATGCCTAATTTTAGGATTAGCTATATTTCTAATGCTAAAATAGCCTATTCTTCCATAAATGGAGCCTGTGATAAGAAAAAACTCCTATTACAATTTCTCTCATACAGTAACAATTGGTCCAATTATGTTACATGTATTATGACCATGGAAACTAATGGGAGGGTCCATGTGTAGAGAGAGATTTGAGCTATAAGTATGTGAGCATAGTAGGCTAAATGAATAGGAGGGACCCTTGGGGAACTTTTTGGCAGGCACATATGGATTTGATGAATGTGGCTAAACATATCCATGCCCCCCCACCTCTTTTATGTTTCTGCATGGCAATGGGGTAAAGTGACTTGCCCAAGGCCATGCAGCTAGGTAATTAAGTGTGTGAGGCTGGATTTGAACTCAGGTACTCCTAACTCAGGGCCAATGCTCTATCCACTGCACCACCTAGCTGCCCCAATATTCCCTCTCTTTTTGACTCATTGTTCCTATCCATTAAAAAGGGATACAGGCAATAACAGTCTTTGCATATTATTAGATCTTAGAATCATAGAGCTGGAATGTTACTTGTCCAACTTATCCATTTTGCAGGTAGAGAAACCAAGGCCTAAAGGCAATTAGCAACTTGATCCAGGTCACCCAAGTCTTGAGTGGCAGCCACCAAAATTTGAATCACTGTCCTTTTCCTTGAATTTTGTGCCCTTTCCCCAACACTATATGGTGATATTATATTCCTTATTTTTTAAAAAATATGACCTTTTTCCAGCTTTTGAAGGCAAGTGATTCAGAATGAACTTGCATAAATGAATTAGGTCCACTCTTTCTGGAAAAGAAAACCAAAGAGTTAAATAAGGGACCTTTTGTTTAATAACAAGGCAAATGTAGTTTAAAATCCTCTAGCTGTTTGTCATCTCCCTTCCTGTTATCCTTTTGTCCGAGTAAGCTCTGCACTGAATTTAGTTGCCTATTACTTCAATATGGTCCATTTCCCAAGAATGTTTTAAAAGCCCATATACTGACTAATCCCTGAATAACAATAATAAAGATGCATCTGAGCTCTCAAATTGAAAAATGTGGTAAAGGATGACCTAGTTGGGCAATAGCATACCTCACAGACTAGGGCCCTAGGCTCATAAAGATCAAAGATTTAGATCTGGAAAGGACTGATGAAGACATCCAGTCCACTGTCCTCCCCTCCTCATTTTACAGATGAGGAAATTGAGGTTGAGAAAGGTGAACTTACTTACCCACATCATACTGATGGCGTATGGCAAGGCAACCCAATCTCTGACTCCAAAGCCAACATTTTTCACAATATGAAAATTGTCTCTTTGTAGGAGTCTTTCCATGATCCTGACTCAGTCAAAAACTAAACAAAACTCATTTCCCTGTGCCCTTTCATCTCAAGAGCTTTTTTTTTAAAATTTCTTCAAGTCATGACCTTTGACACATTCCTCTTCGGGTCTCCAAAGTCAGAGCAAAGAATAATCAAGAAGGGTAGATGAGTATCCTGTTCTTTTCTCTATTAAGCTTTAAGCTTTGCCTCTACTCACTCCTTAGACTTTGGAAAAAAAAGGAATGAGCACAAACCACTGGTATGCTAATTCTGCAGGATTGCTCTTAGAATGAAAGGCCCTGACCCATACTCACCACACTTCTATTTCTTTTTTCTAAACTGGAACAAGGACGTTGATCTAATTTCTGGGGTTGTGATATTTCCCCTGTATGTTTTCTGGCTTCAACTACATCTGCACTTCTGTATTTAGTGCTGAGCATTCTCATCAGTTGGAAGCTGTCTAAGAAAAAGATTACCAGCATGCTGAAGGGTCTGAGGATCTTGCTATTGAATGCTCAGCTGAAGAAACTGGGAATGTTTAGTATGGAGAAAAAGAAGCCTTATAAGGGAAACAATGATGGCTGCTTCAAGTTCATAAAGAGATATCATTTAACAGAAAAGCGATTATTCCACTTGGTCCCAGATGGTAGAAATAGGAGCATAAGGAGATAAGTTAGTTTAATATCAAGAAAGATTGCCTGACAATTAACCTTATCTAAAAGAGGTAGTTAAATGGCTTGGCAGATAAGAGTATTGGATCTGGAATCAGGAAGACCTGACTTTCAAACATGTCCTCAGATACTTACTAGTTATGTGACTTTGACCAAGTCACTTAACCCTGTTTGCCTCAATCTCCTCTTCTGTAAAATGAGCTGGAGAAGGAAATGTCAGAGCACTCCAATATCTTTGCCAAGAAAGCCCCATATGGGGTCATGAAAAGCAGGATACAACTGAGCAGCAACAGCAACAATAGCAAAAAAGGTGAAATGGGTTGGCTTGAGAAAAAGGAAGGGTTCTTGCCCTCCCAGTAAAGGTCTTCAGAACAAGGTGGAGAGGAGATGTTTTCTCAGTTACTCTTGGGACTGGATGGTAGTTGTGATCCCTGCCAGCTCTGATAATCTTTGACTTTGATATCAAAAACCAGTAGCTATATGTCCCATCCTTTTTCAGTTTGTGGTATAGTTGGAATTTTCCAGTAGGGATTATATTTGCCTCCCCCCTTTCTCTGAAAGTTGAGGAGCATCCCCCCCCTCCAATCAGAAACCTATCCTTTTTCTCCATGGACATCATGCTTCTCTCAAATACCTGCTGTTTTCTTATAAGTATTTTTATTGTTTGGTTTTGGTTCAGCCATCTGTCCATCTGTATCTTCTTCCACCTTTAGATGAACACATAAATACACATCCAGGACATGTGATTTCATAGGCAGAGAGATTGACTCACTTATTACCTTTAAGAGTTGTCCCAGATTCAGACAACTAAAGTTAAATTACTTGTCCATGGACACACAATTTGGAAGTGTCAAAGACTAGATTTGAACCCAGTCTTCCCGATTCCCAAGCTCAATACTCTATGACACCATATAGGAATGGCTTCATATACAAATGGTGAAGGGAAGTGGAGAAGGGGATCTCACCAGAGTCATCCTATGCACTGGTTAGGAAGTAGTGCCCTAAGAACACTAACAGGAATTTGGGGAAGGAATAATACATTGCTCCAAAGAAAGAGCTAGATTTATTTTATTTCCTATTTGTTTACCACTTAAGTGAGAAGCACATGGTAAAAAACATGTGGAATGTGGGATAAATTTTAATATTCTTATGCAGGGTTATTCCATTGTGCCAAATGATGCCAGAGTAAAATGATTGGAGTCTGTTCAGCAGACAACTGGTCTTACCTCATTAAGGGAAAGACATTCCCTGGTAGCTGTGGTAAAGCTAATTGCTCCTATTATAAAAGAGGAGTAGAGACAAGAGAAAGAGTGGAAAATTCTGTGCAGTAACCAAAAAATCCTTGCCTTTGCAAGGGAAGAATTCACCCACCATGAACACAGTTGTCTTTAAATCATTCCACATACAGGTTAAGTTATATGGTATAGGTGATGACAGCCAGATGATAGTTGCTCTGAATATAGGGGAATCTAGAGGATTCCTCTAAAAGATAAGAACTTTTATCCATCATCTTCATCTCCCTATATTTTCATCTCCCAAGTGGAGCTACATGTAAAAGATCTTCTGGCCCATTTGTCCCCTTCTTTTACTTCCTTAAAAAGAAAGTCACAAAACTACTTTTTTCCAAAAATGAAACAAGTATCTCTTTCAAAGGATCTATGGGTTCCATCATGTATGTCTTACCTACCCCAGGCCCTTTGTTTTGAAATATCTCTGAAAGAAGAAACTGATTGACTATTGATAGATCTACTGAGAACAAATGAAAATTTTCTCAAAGATTCAGAGGGCAGAGGATTGTAATCTGAGAGATAGAAGATGACTCCCCAATCAAAATGTCTCCAGTCTCTCTCCTGAACTTCAGTCCCACTCAACAGTTGTCTATTGAATATCTTCTCTTCAATATCCTTCTTTCAAAATGTTTCTCATATTTAATCCCTTTTTTCCTACTCATTCGGTTACAACTTTAGGACAGCTCTCATTACTTCTTCTCTTAGAAACCTTCGAATATCTCCTAATTGACATCCTGATTTCAGTTTCTTTGTTCTCTAATTCATGCCTCAGGTACTTCACCCAAATCTTCCTAAAACACATCTGACTATGCCCTTCTCTTTCTCAAATAGTCAGAATGCTGATATTCTCAATATCATGTAGTGATAGTATATTGCCTGTATTAAGATACAAACTCCTTCTCTCCCAGCATTTAAAATCCATCATAATTTTCTTGTTCATTTCCAAACCATGCTGCTTCTACTCGAGCCAACATCCTCACTCCCTTCTCAGTTGAAGCTGGACTCTACTCCTGTGTCTGCCAAGTTTTCACTTCATCTTGCCTGCAACAAGATATGCCCTATATCCACTGGCCAGCCACTTGCAAATTGTGGTTTTACAATGTCCCATCCATCTCCCCCCCAGTTCCCTTGATGTTGTCTTCCCCCATTAGATTATCTTGCTTCTTTCTACCTGTATTCCCCCTACTTAGCATAGTTAGCATTTGTAATGTTCCTGGCTCTTAGTAAGTGTTCACTTATTCATTCAATCTAACTCTATCCTTTTCAAATCTTATTTCATACCATTTCCCCCTCACAACTTCTGAATTCCAAACAAATTGAAGCACTAGCTATTGTCTAAACTGGATATTGTATTTCTTACTTCTCTCCTTTACACAAACCATTTACCATGACTGGAATCCGTCCTCACCTCTGTCTGAAGGCTCTTGCTTGATGCCTGCCACCACCTCTAGCAGGATTAGCTAGTGCCCTCTCCCTCCTTAGTTTTCCTATATGCTGCATCCTTTCTGAAGAGTGTAAGTTCCTTGAAGGCAGGAACTGCCTCCTTCTTATCTTTGTATCCCCACTCCAAAATAACTTAAATATGATGGTTACTTAAATTTTTGTTGAATTGAAATGAATTGAATTGAATCTTGGTTTCTATGGTATTGCTCCTGTTTGGTTCATCTACTCCTCCTTCTTAACCTTCTTCAATCTCACTTTATCTGTCTCACACTCCCTAAGTATTTGTCCCTCAATGTTCTCTCTTGGATGTACTCTTTCTCTCTTAGTTTTATTTGTCATCCCTATTAGGCAATTCCCAAATTTATATCTCTTCTAAATTTTGATTCTCTTCCCTGATCCTCCTCAGTTGTTTGTGTTCTCTCTTTGCCTCAGTTTTCTCAGTTGTAAAATGAACTGGAAAAGGAAATGGCAAACCATTCCAGTATCTTTAGAAAACCCCAAATGGGGTCACAAAGAGTCTGAAACAACTGAACAAAAACAAAAGCATTTATATAATACATTAAAGCTTGCAAAGTATTTTATAAATATTATCTGATTTTCTCATCACAACCAATCTGAGTAGTAGATGCAATTATTTATCTTTATTTTGCAGATTAAGAAACTAAATTTTGGGAGAGGTTAAGTAATTGCCCAGAGCTAAGTTACCTGAAGGAAGATTTGAATTGAGAGTTATATCCCCCTGGGGCTCTTAGTTGCCTTGTTGTATCCTCCTAAGTGAAGCACAATGTTTTAAGCTTAGTAGAAGTTTAATAAATATTGATGCCCAGAAATGGATCACAGTGAAGGCATTTTAAGGCATTGTCATGTTAGATGAGGAATGCTAGCACCACCCTTCAAGGCTAGCTAACCCAAGGCAGTCCAGCCTGGGACCCATCCCCTATGCCTACATTCTCCCTTCAAGAGAATGACTGATTAACAGGCCCCTGACCATCTCTGCCCAAATCTTATAATACACCAGTGGATTTTCCATTGCATACAAAATGACTGGTCTTAAATGCTTTGGGTTTTCCTGGTGGTTTCATAGTAGGGACAACTCCTGAGGAAGAGTCATGTCATTGTTTTAGAGAATTTCAAGCTAGGATTGGACTCCTTGCTATTGGCTCATGGGTTTGGAAGTACAGTCAGGCCTCCTTGTAAGCCTTTGTTGTGTAGATCAGCCAAGGTAATCACTTGGTTGTTGAAACACTTACTCTGCTAGATCCCTAACCACTGTCCCGGCTTTTCTGTTTATTTATTTGCCTTCCTTCATGTGGTATATTCTTTGTTGACTTGTGATTCATACCCAGGGCCTTCCTTGGCACTGAATCAGCCTTGGGGGGAGGGGGAGACAGCAATCCAGATGTTTGGAGGAAAAGGTTGGCATTTCACAGCCAATCCAAGAAAGTGGGCCATGTGGTAAATTCTCCCCCATGAGCTGCTGTTATGAATTCATGCTCAAAGCTTAGGCTTCACCATAAGCAGATCATAATCTGGAAATACAAATGGACTGGTCTGTGTAGTATGGCATTGAATAGAAAAACCTTTGAACAGTTCAGGTGTGACACTACTTGCATGCTTAAGACTACTATCATTAGGGGGCAGCTAGGTGGCGCAGTGGATAGAGCACTGGCCCTGAAGTCAGGAGGACCTGAGTTCAAATCGGGCCTCAGACACTTAATAGTTAGCTAGCTGTGTGGCCTTGGGTAAGCCACTTAACCCCATTGCCTAGCAAAAACTAAAAAAAAAAAAAAAAAAAAAAAAAAAAGACTACTATCATTAGAGTCAGGACACCTGAGTTTGAATCCCACCTCCAATAGGTACCTCCCAGGTTTACTTTGAAGATCAAAATGAGATCATGGATGCAAAGGGGCAAGGTGGATAGGGAACTTGTCTTAGAGTCAGGATACCCACAATTCAAATACTGTCTCAAACACTAACTGGTATGGCTCTGGGGAAGTCATTTAACTTCCCAGTTGGGAATTAGAAATAGCATTTCCCTCACAGAGTTGTTGTGAAGATCAAGTGGATACTATATGTGGAGTTATTTAGGAACATTAAAGTGTTTTATAAATGCTGTAAGTTGTTATTATCGAACTTTCAAACACTATATAAAAGTCAGTTATTATTAGAACCAGCTGTGAGACTCTTGGCAAACTTTATTTCTTGGTTGCAAAATGACGATCATAATACTTGTACTACCTACCTCACTGAGCTGTTACAGGAAAAACCTTTTATATATCTAAAAATGAGTTATCATCTGTATCATTTGACCAAGAGAGCAGACAGAGAATTTGTAAACAGGAAGGTCATGGTTCAAATCCTGCTTTTGATACATGCTAGCCATAGGACCTCAGGCAAGTAATTTAATGTGTCTGGGTCAACAGGCAACAATCTAAGCCAAAACACTACATCCTAATTGGCTACCTGCATTGGTGGAAAGAGATTCCACACCAGAATTTCTCACACCATTGAGATCCTAGGTTTGTAATAATAAGAATAAAAGACTTTATTGTGATTTTTTTTAAAAACAATTGGGAACTTCTCGTTCCTTAGCTATTCGTGTATATTTTCATCCTGTCTCCACCATCGGCCTGAGTGGCTGAGCCAAGCGGGAGGAAGTAGCTCGAAATGGAGATGTGATGGGACTAGGGTATTGTTATCCTGGCTCTTGAAGGAGGAAAGAGGTGAATGGTGACGGAGAAGCTCTATCTTCTCCTTACCACTTCGACTATCACACTGGCTGCTGGAATAAGGAAAGACAAGCCTATTCATTAGAACGAGTACTTCCAGCAGATCTTAAGGAGGAAACTCAATTATCTGATTATAGGCTAGCCCTTTTGTCTGTAAACAAATTAGCCAAAAATTATTTTAGTTTCTCTGTCTGTCTCTGTCTCTATTTTTGTCTGTCTGTTCTCTGTCTCTGTCTCTGTCTCTCTCTGTCTCTCTCTCTCTCTCTCTCTCTCTCTCTCTCTCTCTCTCAATAGCTCTGTCTTTCATTCCCTCTGTCTTTTTTTGTACATTTAGATCCTATGCAGGAAGGTGGTGCAGTGGGATGGAGCACCAACTCTGGTGTCAGGATCTAAGTCCAAATCTTACCTCAGACATTTGATACATTCTAGATGTATAACCTTGAACAAGTCACTTAACCCTGATCACCACCCATTGAGGACCATCTCCATTCATCCTGATTCATTTCTGGCCACTGGACCCAGATGACTCTGGAGGAGAAAGTGAGTCTGGTGACTTAGTACAGTCCTCCCTCCCCTCCCCACTCAAATCCAATTCATATGCTTGTCATGGCATCACCTCCCTGATGTCATGGTCTTCTTCGAGAATGAAGGTCAAAAAATCAATTATCTGTCTCTTCTTGCCACTCCCTCTCCTTCTATCTCCATCTTTTGGTCTCGTGTCTCTATCTGTTTCTGTCTATCTCTGTCTTTTTGTCTCTGTGTGTCTGTCTTTCTGTATGTCTGTCTATCTCTCTGTCTCTTTCTCCCTCTGTTTCTCTCCTAAAGCTTCTATTTCTCTCTATGTCTAACTCTGTCTCTATCTCTCTACCTCTCTCAATTAAGGAAGACAAGGAAAAAGAACAGTCTATTAGATTTGGTTCTTAAAATATTGCTGGTGACTTGGAAAGAACAGTTTGAATTGAGTAATAAGATTGTAGAAGGTTACTGTGTGTGATTCAAGGAATCGAAATATTTAGTGTTGAATGAGTCATCTAATTCAATTCCTCATCTTACAGATGAGAAAAGTGAGGCTCAGAGAAGAAAATGACCTGCTCAAGTTTCTACAGCTAACTAGTACAGAATTAAGATGAGAACCCCAAATCCTCTGACTTTCAATTCAGGGTTTTTCCATTGACCTGCAGAATATCCAAAATGATGTAGTTACAAATCATTTTATAATGGGGTTTAGAATACAACATGAGACTCCAACTCTAAAATTTATTTTAGGAGGAGGTGAACAGAGTGGAAGAAAGGATCTGAAACCAAACTTGTGGGGCTTGTTCCTGAAAAAAGAAAAAAATCTAACTTCTTGCATGGGGGATGTTCTTTCTTTCTATTTTGCTCAGGTTCATCTTCTCTGGGCTTTTCTTCTTGATTTGGGCATCACAGTTATCTCAGTGGGATTGAAAGGATCTTTGCTAAAGTCATCTTTTCATTATTTCATAAAATCTTTTATTTTTAGAATTTAAAAAATCTAATGAACTTCAATAAACATTAATATTTCCATATTCAAAGAATAGAAAGGGATTTATTTGATATCACTTGAACAGGATCTGAGGACTAGAAGATACTTGAAGCCATTTATTCCAACTTCCCATTCAGTGTAAGAATTCCCATTATAAGAACCCTGATATTCTCCTTCTGCTGGAACAGTTCCAGTGATGGGGAGGTCACTACCACATAACGTAGCCCCATTCTATTTCCAGTTAGTTCTGTCTGGTAGAAAGTCCATCATCATAAATGAGCTGTCTTCCTATAATTTCTCCATATTGGACCTAAGGTTCCTTGGGAGCTATACAGAATGATTCTAGTCTCTTGTTCATCTTATGATGCTTTGAAGGCAAGCCTTAAACTTAAGGCAGCCCTGCTGGGTCTTCTGTCTTCTGAGCTAAAACACCCTCAGTTCCTTTCACTGCTCTGTTATATCCCATTTCCTCTTCCTTCTTCAACTCTGTGACCAATTTGGGAATCCTTCCAATCAAGACTTGGTTCTATCTCCAACTGACCCTCCCCCACTCACCATCTTGTATATATCTGGAATAATCTCATGCAAAATCCTCCTCCATGCTTGCCCCCTTTCCTAGAGCATTAGCTTAGGATGCAAGGGATGAAGATCTTGTCCTTTCCTATCATCTGTATTTGATATTTACTTTCCTTTGTGTTGTTCCACTTCAAGTCTTAACACAGGGCAATAGGGGAAGGGAAGAAAATAGAAAAGAAAAATAAATTATGTTCCAACAAAGGAGCTAATAGCAAGTACTATATTTGATTACTGTATTGATGGATGTTTCATGTACTTTGAAATGTAACCTCTTGAAGGGGTAGTCATATTGCTTTATATAGAATGAGCATCTAGCACCATTCCTCACATAAAAGACCTTAGGTGAGTCAACTCAATTTCTTCATCTAAAAAACAGAGACAATAACATTTGTGCCAGTAAGGCATTGCACTTGGAATCATTAAGACTTGACTCGTCACCTCCTGCCTCAGATACTTACTAGCTATTGTACCATAGGAAAAAAAGGATCTATGCCTCAGTTTTCTCATCTGTAAAATAAAGGGGTTGGACTTGATGACCTTCTAAGATTCTTTCTAGCTGTAAATCTAGGATCCTCTGACTTTGCAAATCATAAAATGATATATAAAAGTCAACTTTTATTTTGCTT